>NW_009208182.1:0-339 GCF_000690835.1 Fulmarus glacialis
TGTCGGGGACAGTGTCCAAACCCAGGGAGGGACATCACAGCACGGAATAAAGACACCAGAGGCAGGTGGTAAGACAGGGAATGCTTTTTATTCAGACCCACAGGACGGGTGGGTCCGTAACAGACTTTTCCACTGAAGCACAGACCATGGAACAGGACAGACCGCGGCGCACACACTGCTACAGACCCACGGGGGGGTCTTCAACTAGGTTATGTTCCCTGTAAGAGCAGCACCCTTGTGAGAGTTTAGTATTCCTCCCCTTCCTCCTCTCCCTCCCCTTCCACCGAATCCACCCCCACCCCCTCGTAATCCTTCTCCAGGGCGGCCCTGCCCTCCCGC
>NW_009208183.1:0-24378 GCF_000690835.1 Fulmarus glacialis
ATATACACACATACACACACACATATATATAATCACACAGTTTGTCTTTCTACATAGAAAGTCAGTATCCATTATCTAGAATAATGGAGGTTGGAATATGGCAAATAATGGGAAAACAGTCCATGGATACTGAGCAGAAGACTGACTCCAGTATGGGCTTATGAGCTCCAGTTCAGTATCAGTCCTGCCAGACCTAAGCTGAGTGTGGGGAGAGCCAGACCAGATGTCTGTGCATTGTATTCTCCAAATATGATGACGATGATGATGATGATGATGATGGATTGACTGTGTGTGAACTAATAGGCCTTTACAGAAACTATGTGGTTCCATGTAGCAGTTCCAGCCCTAGCTTGTCTTCATTCGGAGTCACTAAGGGTCTCCACACTGTACTTCCCAGCTTTCAGGTTCTGGTAACACACCATAGAAGCCCTAGCTCTCAACTAAATCAAGCTCTACAAGCTCTGAAGTTCAAGAAGCTGGCTCTCTACCCTTTATTCCCAACACTGCCAGAATTTCCTGCCTCACTTAGTATCCTGGGCAAATTTATTTCTGATGAGTATGGGGGAGATCCCTGGTTCAACGCTGTCCTTACCACAAATGCTGATCTTGCTGGAGGCAACTTCTGCCTGCCCCTGGAGGCTCCACTCGCTATTTGCAGAGCTTCAGACAGGCCAGATGTTGGCATACCCACCGCCGAGGTGGTGTGCAGCAGCACAGGCCCGCAATGGGAAAGGGTGATTTCTCAGATGTGGTGGAGTTACATGATTCTAATGAAATCTGAAGGGAAGAATATCATCTTTTTCCCACAGGCTTTTCACCCTGTTGAATTTCAGTGACCCAACAGGAAAATCACTTCTTTACAAAGGAAAAGAAGAGCCGCCTTGCAATGCCCAAGCAGCAATGCAGAACACTTCCATACAACCACAAAAATCAAACCCAGGAATTCACAAATCCTTCCAAAATCTTCCAGTAGGATCTAACCTACTCACAAATACTTTTAGCAGAGCAAAAGAGGCTAAAACCCCACCACCTATACCAGGGCCCTGAAAAGCCAGACTGCTGCTGCCGCCATCACAGGATGCGTGAGAGGGAAGCCCAGCCCAGTATGGGAGCTGAGCAGAGGTCTTGCCTTTCACTGCAGCCCATCTGCCCCTGCCTGTCCCCTTAGCACTGGAGAAGTGGCACAGTTCTGCTCCTCGTTCCTGGAGCAGGAAAATCCAATTTTCTCAGGACTGCTGAAAAACTTTGAGCAGCACTAATCATTCCTAACGAAAAGCATGAGGGTCACCTGAAAATGAGAACCATTGCCAGTTTCCTCTGTATTCTAGGGCAAACATCATAGCAGATCCTGTAAGAAATATACTCAAATGCAGCATGGGAAGGCTTGACTTTTCAAGACCTCTTCAGGAACAAATTTTTGCGAGACCAATCACACGTGTTTGCAGAACACATTTAAAGAACAAGGTACTTCACCCTGTTTAAATAATCTCACTGTCTTAGGCTCCAATACGACAGATACTGAGCAGTGGCAACTCCTGAAGAGATAACACGACTGCAGACATTTATAGCCCCATGAAAGATACTGGTGCAGAGTCAGATATCATCGTTATCTAGGATATCACTACTGGCAAGATACAACCGTTGCTCAATAAAAGACAACCAGCATGTATTTCCCAGTCCCAGATAACTATTCAATGCTAAAAACCACCCTGTTATCCATCTTTAAGGAGCTTCTGGGACCAACAGGCCACAGTAAATCCCTCAGTTTTCCTGAGGATGGACACCATAGCCACATGGAATCAATAAATACACAGACATTAAATGTTTTATGTGGTCCAGCTATGCACCACTGACCGCACAGCCCTACATGCCATACAGCGATAAAGTTTCTACATTTCATCTTACCTCACACAGCACATATATCATCCACACTTCTGTTTAGATTAGTATGTTAACTTTGAATAACAGCTTAAAACACTTAGAAAGCCTCAAGATGAATGGTATGTAAATGATCTTCAGAGAGTTTTACCTCCCATTTTTTCTACCTCCAATCTTATTCAGAGGGAAAAAAACATGGGCAGTACCTGACATCACATCTGAATCTCTTTTACAAGGTACTTTTCAGATTTCTTGTTAGAGCTATCATTGGATAAAAACACAGATGACATGCAGTGATAATACAATAAAAATGAAGAATAAAAAAGTAAGAATTAAAAAAAATTATGTACACCAAGGCTAATAAACTGACCCGATTCTGTTAAACTGTGCTAGAGATTGCCCAGGACCCTAAACTGCGGGGTGAGGGAGAGAAGCGAGCTGGACCTGTACAGGAGAAGACATTAAAAAGTTCAAATGGGTTCCTGCTTTCTAATTGCACATTCTGGAAACGTTGCATCTTTTCTAGGATTTTTGCCTGAGCTTCATATCAGAGCCAAATATGTTCAACCAAAATGCAGAAACTATCTGTATAATAAAAACAAATAAAGAGGGAAAAACATGTGTATTCTGAAAGACTATTTCTCATAACTAGCTTAAGTCCTGTTGAAGTTTATGGAGAGATGTATGATTTCTAGCTTTACATGTTAAATACCGGGACCACTAAAATGTAAAGTTATCTATCTATGATAGCTATTCTTAATAATCAAAAGAAGTCTCTAGTACTAAACCACCTTTATTACCTTTTTCTACATGCAGGGTATCTTCTCCACTTTCTTTTTCTTTTTTTAAATGTATTTCTGGCTTTTTTTATAGTATTTCAAAAAGTAAAGTAATTTAAGGCATAGATATTATGGACAATGATAATGCAAAGAAGATCAGAAGGTCAGTAAAAATAATTATTCTTCATTTTAGACTTACAAAAAATCTGTGCCAAAACACACAGTAAAAGAATTCTGGGCAATATGAAATGAAGTATCAAAAATAACAGTTAAATCTATTAGATTGCTTACAAATTCATACATAAATATTACTAAACATTATTTTGTAACGTAACTTGCAAACTTTGCCTGCAGTAAAATCTGTCATAACTTGAACTAGAAGTTTCCTCATCTAGAGAAAAAACATATTCCAAATGTAACTATTAAGACCTTTTCTTATCCCTTTCACACAATTCCTTGGATGTTTAATGCAGAATCCTCAATAGTTAAAACTCACATCAGCTTCAGAGGATAAGAAAAGACATACAGTGTTCCCTAGTATGATTCTGAGCCTCTCAAACACCAGGAGGAGAGGAAGCAAGACCACAAAATTGTCAAGGGGAAAACAATCAATCTTAACCCTTTGTTGAAAGCTTCCAATTCTTGAACCAAAGCAGCAGGAAAAATAGAGACGTACTTCTAAAGCAATTACTACCTTGTCTTAAGAAATTTAGGCAGAGAGGACATTTCACTTTTTGCAAACCCTGATTCCCTGTATTTTGGTAGCAGGGGCTCAGTCTGCAGAGATGTGCCTATACATGTATACAGGTATAGAATGGATTAGGAGATAGATATGTAAATCTACAAATAAGTAGGTTTCTGCGAAGTTTGAGCACTTTGCTCTCTAATGAGAATTATTACAGCTTCTCAGGTAAATCCATACAGAACAGCTGTAAAACCCCCACCATTCTGATGCAAACAAGTCATTCCAGTTTACCAATTAATTGCATTTAATATTCAGTTTTGTAAGCTATATTGTGTAAGGATTTAATTACTTAAGCAACAATCCCCAACTAAAAAAAAAAAAAAAAATCTTAAAATCATTTTTATAAATGAGATGTTAAAGAGCTTATTGGAAGTCCCACTGCAATTAGGTGGCTGAGTCATGAATTATTTTGCTATAAAGAACAGTGTATGGCCTAATTACAGGACTGGGGATCTAACATTTTATTCTAGGTTTTGACACGAAATCCTTATATAGCCTTTGGGAAACAAACTCTTCAGATGGATAGACTGAGGTATATAAAGTCAGGATAATTGTACTTACTCATAGGACAGCAAATTAAATAACAATTGTAAAACAACTCAAAGAATAATATTAGAATAATAAATAACCACCACACCATATCACTTTTGACGAGGCTTCAGAAGCCATCTTTGTTCTTGTACATGAAACTTTCCAGAAATAATAATCTCAACTTAAATAAAATACTTTAAAGCCAATTCAGTTCTGTGTGGTTGTTATAGTCAGTTTACACTTTCCAGATCGGTTTCAAGGTCTAAGAAAAGTCTCAACCAATGCCAGTTTTGCTGAAATTGTTTGGCAGGCTGACCTTTAGCACTGTGCTTTTAAGTAATTAGAGGAAATAGTTCTCTTCCAAGCAAAAGCCCAAGAAACAACAACAACAAAACCCAATGTAACAAAGCACTATATACATCTCCTTCCCAACTGTTACTATAAGCACTTTTCAGCCGAAGCACTTGAACACATTATTTCTAGAAATACAGCTGAGACCTTCCAAGGGACAAGAACGGTGGATGGTACTATCCGATACACATGCTGAAAGGCTATCTAGTAAACCTACATTCGTCTGCTGCAACAGAGGCAACAGGATGATGCATACCATTTCTGCATGAAGGACACTAAAGAACTTTCCATGTTATTTCCAATCACTTCAGAGAGAAGTTCTTATCTATAGAGGATTTTCCGCATCTAAGATCTCATGGGGCAACTAGAATAACGATAAACTACTTCCACACATTCAGCCTGCTTCTGCAAGTCACTGCAGATAAAGCCCATCTTCAGTTCTGTCACCTGCTTAAATGGTAAAACAGCAAGTATACCTGAAAATTCAATGGCCTGCCAACATGCCCTATGGGAGAAGAGTTCACTATTCACTAAAAGAAAGTCCTAAAGAAAAATACCTGATCATTAAGATCTGAGGGAGACCTTTTCTCAGCAAGTTTGCAGAACTCCATGCACGTTTAAGCTATGTCCAATGACATTATCAGTTCCCCTCACAGTAAGGCGCTGGCATAGGAAGTGACAGGCAAACAGCACTTTGAGCGCTGGGGATGACAACAAGGAGCCTACGACAGGAGTAACAGCAGTTCTCATCCACTGCCATTTCAGATGCTTAAAAGCCTTCACAAACAAGAGGTTACCTTTCACCTTAAACCAGACACCTCTCCCTAGTATCTATCATTACAATTCATATCTAACACTGAAGTCTATTATCAAGACCGAAAAGACTCTGCGTGATATACAACATCTGCCTGCTTAGCAGCAGGTTTGCTGTGAGCATATCCAAACAATATTTTAATCCTTGAGTTCCCTCTCTATGCCAATCAAAATTCTCCTCTTATACAATTGAGCATCAACATCATCTTGTTGAAATTCTGAAGTGCTGGCCACGTTTAGCAACTTAGAAACACTGGAATTTTCAGATAAGAATTTTCTGTTCCTTGGTATAGTTTAAGAAGCAATAACCACAAACTCAATTTCAAAATGCAAGGCAAGTGTTTTACCTGACTTTTCCCATCATGACTAATTCTCTTGCTTCTAAAAGCAACAGGAAAATCAGAATGTCCTACAAAACTGAGATTCTCACAGGTGGATTGATTTCACTTAGTTGCTGTGTCTATACTCAGTTCGCATTGAAAGAAGTCTAGTTGTGAAGAAAACTATGAACAGATTATGAGGCACAGAATGGTTGCTTAAATACAAAGTTCTTGCTCAAAATTTCCAGACACTAAAGACGAGCATCTAATTTTTCAAAAATTGCTGCTACTAGCTGTAGGAATGGCTCAACATCTTGAAAATTAGGCCTTATTTTAAGTGTTTAAGCTTTGGGTCCATAATTGAAAATTATTCTTAATGACCGTACCAGTTTTCTGACCTTAAATATTTTTAAGCCATATGCCATGCTAATTTATTAATGTTTATTCCAATATAATGAGCATGACTGGATATGTCAAGGCTTTCAGTACCTACCAAATGTAAAACTTATGGAAGATACTAAAATTAAAAAGACTACCATCTATCTTTTATTTGTATTTTAAAGTCTTAAAAAAAAAAGAGAGAGAATTCTTTAAAATTACCCTTTTTTTCAGACACAGCCACATATAATTAAACTTTATCCTTTGATACCTTGCAGAGAACACATTAAACATCAAGCGAGAGGAGTGCTGACATGCAATTTAAGAGATGTGGGTTGAGTTCCATACCCCACTACAGACTTCCTGCGTGATTTCTAGCAAGTCCCTTGAGCTTTGTATGTCTGTTCTTCACCTGAAGAAAACAAGTCATCAGATTTACCTCTGAATGCCTATGGCACACAAACACTTCTGAGGTCTTCCATCCTTAGTGATGGAGGCAACCTGAACATCTTGAAGGATGCATTATCAGTTTTGCTAGCTCTTCAAGAGAAAGACATCCCGCATCTCAACTATTCTCAGCAGTAGGCTATGTGACACCACAAATCTTTGAGTTTTCTTTACAAGTATTGAGAACAGATATGTTAGGGCAAATTCTGCGCCAACATCAAGCTTGCCAGCAGAAAGTATAAAACTATTGGATGAGGCGTGCCTCCGACCAGGAGCAAGAACACCAGCATGGGAGACAAAGCCAAGGTTGTTACTTCACTTCAACTTCACCGGCTTAAGCAGAAACTGCAAGGGCTCACAATACCTTAAAACATAGGCTGACACCGAGGGATTTCTCCTCCTCCTTTTTTCTCCATACAGAACTTCTACAAGGTCAAAAAGCCTGCCTATTCTGATGATGTGGGACTGAGTAAGTCCCTTTGCAAAGGCAATGAAAAATGCAGATACCTATTAAAAGCAATATAAGCCTCTTGCACATCATACAGCATATCTACAGATTCTAATTGTTTCATACTTTTAATTTATTACATTGCTGTGTCCAAAGAACTTAACAGTAACCCTAACATGCATTACCATTTATCTATCAATACATGCTTTGTCACAAGAAATTTCTCTCAGAAGCACATCCCTGGATATGCAAACCTTTAGATAAATTACTGTAATATTTTAAAATATACTGTAAACCTACTGCACAAGGAAGCATTGACAAAGGTGGGGGAGGAGAAGGAAAGTGACGAAACAGATTTGTACCAGTTCAGGTTATCAAAGTTATGCCTGTAGCTGGGTTAAAGAAAAACCTTTGAGACAAATATATTGTTAATAGGCCATTTGGAAAAGCTGAAGCAGCATACAGCCGTTCTACAAAGCGCAGAGTCTGGCAAGTAATTTATGAGGACAACGGTGGGTCTAGTTTCTCATAGATTCGGCCAATGCTGCTATCTAAAGCTCTAGTTTTTCCTTCTGCCTACAACTCTTCCTCTCGCCATTCTCCAGTCCATAATTAGGGTTGAGCACATGCCACGGTCTTTTCCACAACTAGAGCACTGACAGGGTCTCTTTCCCACCAACAATTCAGATAGAACTTAGTCATTATTTAGATTTCTAATTTGTTCCAGACTTCGAACCACAGAACCACTGGGGCAGGAAGGGACCTCGGGAGGTCTATAGTCCAACCCCCTGCTCAGAGCAGGGTCAGCCAGGAGATCTCAACCAGTTTGCTCAGGGCCACGTACAGTTCAGTCTTGAAAACCTCCAAGGACAGGCCTTCCACAACCTCTTCGGGAAGATGTCCCAGCATTTAGTTTAGTTTAACTTTGCCAAAACTTACTGGCAGGTAATGGAGGAAGATGAGACAAGCAGACAGCTGGGTTGCGTAAGGCTCGCTTCCGTAGAAAATGGGCTGAGAAACAAATGCCAAACCTATACAAATATTTATAGCTATTCATTTATGTAGAGGAACTGATAATCATACTTACAGGACTCAAGATAGACATATATCCTACTATTATGAAAGCAAAGTGAATTAACCAGATTTTACAGAATTAACTAAAGCTCAAGCATAAGTTAATGACAACTTCAATCTCTTAATCCTTGTTCATTTAAACTACAGAAAGTGAAACTTTTTAGCGGATACACAAAGTAAAAACTTTGGCTAGCAAAAACAGCCAAATGCATATGCATTTTAGACAGGCCAGAAGACTATAATCCTGTAAGGTATTATTTCATTCTTCAAAGTGAACGCACTCTTATATTCCTTTAACCAATTTATAATCACTGATAAAAATCCCACTGCAAAACTTATTTAAACTATTCTAATAGGATTTTCTCTAGCTCATTAAAATTACACTTTTACAGTCTTCAAGAATAGGTCTAACAATTAATTCAAAACCTTCTTAGCAGCATCACCTGCTTCCAAAGGATTAGGGTTCAGGAATGATTGTGTCGTGCCGTCCAGTCAGAACCGCACAAAAAGCAACAGCTTCTCCTCCATGTCAAGGTAAGAGCCTTCTTGCTCTAAGAAGTCAGAGCTGCTGACTTTCAGCGCTACCCAGATTTAGCCTCTGAAAACATATGCAAGCCTGGATCATAAAATTCACCTCTGGCAATTTGATTGCCACTATCTGGTCTGTAGAATCAAGTATTACGTATGGATATGAACTGCATTTCCACAGTGGCTTTTATTTATTTACTTTGTAATGAATTTGACCTTTTGCAATGAGCCTAGCTTCAGGTCACTTAAAACTTAAGAGAAAGTAAAATAAAAATAATGGGATTAAGAGGCAAACAATCTGGCATCAATTTCTGCTCTCTCATCAATCCCCATGTAGAAGCTAAGGCAGGTAGATATCAGAGTTTATATGATATTGCATAGCCTGAAGGGAATTTGTGTGTCTAGTACGAAGCAGAGACTTCTTTGTTGCCCTAGTAACCAAAGAAGAATACAGCTTAATGTCCTTCAAGCTAATAAAAATATCCTACAATGCTTATAAGAAAACTTGGCAAAAAATGCTCTGTTGAGACAGATTTTCCTCACAACAATACGATTAGGTTACAACTCTGCGTATTTTTCAGACGATACACTATTTTACAGAATCTCTAAGCCAATGGCCACGCTGGTTAACCAATTTAGGAGAAAATAGTGCAAGTTCTATAATTTTCTCTTTTATTTCAGAAATAGTATTATGACTTCATATCCTTTTGACTATAGTCAAGCCCTCTTTTACCAAAATAAAATTTGTTGCCAACAAAGAAAAAACAGACGGGAATCCGAAAGCCTTGACCAGTTTCATTAGCAGATGCTCTGAAAGCCTCTTCACTCCTGCTGAGTTTCTACCAGAACATTTGACTTCTAACTCAGGAAAGAAAAACATTCTGCCATGACTTCAGAAAGTTGGTGGCCTTCATCTTGCAGAATAATTTATCTAATTACCATAAGCCTGGTTTAAATAACTGGAATGTTTGAATGAACAGAGAACCAAGGTTTTCTTCTCCACAGTTTTCAGAAGTGACCTCCATCTTTAAGAACTCAATTTTGTAACTCTAGAAATTTGATTCAAAAAAACCATATCAGCTAGTTAAGTGAAACCGTTTCCATATCTAAACATGAATATATAAAAATAAGAGCTTCCAAAGTCATATGGGGTTTTTTTTGTTTGTTTTGTTATTTGTTTGATTTTTTTTTTAAAATAAGTTTTGGTTCATCTTCAAGTATAAAATACTGTCTCCGAGCACACTACCTCTATGCGGCAAATATAAAGTATGATTTACTGATAACTTCTCTTCTATGTTGAGCATAAACTTTGGAAATAATTTTCGTCAGAACATTTTTCATTCTTCCTACAATAAGACAGGTACCAATTACAGAAAAAAACCAACAGACTACTACATTATAAATCAGTGTCCTGAATATACTGGAAGACTTGAAGCTAAAGTTTACCCATTCTAGTATCCAGAACTTTCCTAGTAAGAACTTGTTTATAAAATAACATCAGATATAGGGTATCTAGTACGTAAAACAGTAAAATCTAAACATTTTATTCTTCCTTACATGTCTGTGTATGTATATCTCAAATCTAGTATTTGAGTAGCTATTAAAATGGAGCCAGCTAGAATGAGGAGCTCAGATATACTCATCATCTCAGATGTTGAGCTATTTATATTTTAACTACCGTATAAGTGTTAATTTCTTTGGGTCTACTCTAGGTTAAAAAAAAGCTCCCTTTTCCCAGAAGAGTTTTACTAACCTGTCTGACAGCCGTTTTATTGCCTATGAAGACACTTTGTGGCACTCAATCACCTTGAAGACCGTTTTACCTCGCACACATTAACCCCATCTGCTATTAGGCCATGTCTGCACCAGCAAGGTTTAGCCTCCGGGACTCCGTCACCACGCAGCTGCCCACGCCGCTGCACCTCTGGGGGCTTTAGGCACCTGGCTGCTTGGCCAGTGCCCAAGCTGTGTCAGCAGCGGAGCGGGTGCATCAGGGTCAGAGCCCAAGGCTCCCGGCTGTCAGCATCCCTCGGGCACTGGAGTGCCTCCGCGCTGGCATTTTGCCGGTGGCTGTACACCGGCTGATGGCCTGTGTCACCCAAAGAGACAGTTACTCAGCTGATGGAAAGGATGGGCTTTGCTAGCTGGTAGAAAAAGCAACACGTGCATGCGAGTGTGAGAGAGGGAGGCAAAGAGAAAAAAAAAGAAAACCTTCACAGTAAGAGGCTATGTCTCTTACCGACTTTTTTTTTTCCAGAGAGAGAAAACACACACAAGCCAGGCCAACATAAGTAATTTCTTTAAAATGTTGCAAATTCCCATATAGACACTGATTTTAATATTGCTTAAATTAGGTAGGAATTAAACAATGTGGCTTTACATTGGTTTAATCAAACTTGTTCAGAAAGTAACTTAGCGACAAAATTTTCATATGGGGACAAAGCCTATTTTAAATAGAAGATGATTGCAGAACCTGGTGCAATCACATTTTGTTTTTTGTCCTGACTCCTGACCCCACAGGGTGGAAGACTGAAAAATCCCTCTGCACGTATATGCATATATTTGTGTATACATGTACATTTTAGCTGTCTCTCTTTCTGAGTAAACTTCTTTTTAAAGTGGAAACATTTAGGTAGGTAACAGTTTGTGAAAGACGCTAAACTATAATGTACTCTGTTTTATTCTGAGAAACAAAATATCACCCCAATATTTAAATGTCTGTTTGTCACATTCTAGGTACAGAAAGGATGATAATTTGTATACTTAACCCTCAAAAGCAACAGTAATAATGGTAAGAAAATATTTGAGAAAGTTGGATTTCTTTTAAGAAAGAGCCTATATTTAAAGGTACCACACACCCTAGTGTCCATTACACCTTCTTCATTGAATCACTAATTGGTAACAAGAATTTCCTGAAAATAGCCCACTAATTATTTTTTCCACATTAAGTCGTCCTATGCAGAAAGGCCGTTTCAATTAATATGAAGGTGTGTGCGGGGGCGTGAAGCCCAGACTGTTCCCAGTCCTTTTAATCTAACCACATTTCTTGCTGACAGACAGAAAGTCTTTCAAAGGAACGTGTTTTGATCATCTCTGGAAGAAGAATGTAGACTTCAATTACCAGTCCAATTATCCCAGCTAAGAAGGCAATACAATTGCTTAATTTTAAAGTAATAAGGGACTTTCAAAGGTGTGCCTTCTCAGCTTTCATCCAAGATCGAACTTTCCATTGTCCCTCTCTGGCAGAAGAAGCTACCATGATGGTAGACACTATTTCTGAATAAAAACCATCTGGAGGAGAATTCAACCTACACTAACTTCAATGGTTTCATACCTTTAGGTGATTTGTTTTCTTTCTTGAATATGCTCATCTCAATTTAAAAAAAAGGATTCTTTTTTGTGTATTTCAGCCAAATACAGTTTACTAGGGTTAGAACAAGATAAAGAAAAAAAGCAATATCCTGCAATAAATAGCAAATCATATTGAATGACCAAGTTCTTGAGAATGCGTGGAAAGAATACAGGGTAAACTTTTTTCCCCCCCTCCCCAAAATCCTATTTTCTTTCTATGTTGAGTCTACAAGGTAGCAATTCTTCCCAGAGGCAAAAACTTTGTAACCACAGTTTTTTTTCTCAGTGTCTCCATATCACGCCTAGGGATACACCAGTAAGCCCTGCAATACATGGTATGCATGTCACCCTCCTTGCTTCTTCCTTATGTTGCAGAGCAATCCGGACCTTTTAAGTTCAAGAATCCTGACCCCAGCTTTCCGTATATTTTATTTGCCTTTTCAAAACACAGTTATATTGTAAACTTTGGTAGGTAAAAACTGAATTATGTGGATTTGTTTAATCAAAGAGTGACGAAAGTAGTAAGAGGAAGCAGTAAGGGGAAACCACCTTTCCATTATCAGATCAGACTACCATAATGCTTACCTTGAGCTTCTTGCAATATAATTTTTATACAGATAATGGTATTTTGAACATGTCCGTTATAATTTAGTAGTATGACTGAGGGTTCATATTGTCTGCAAGTGCCAGTCACTTCCTTCCCTTGAGAAAGAGCCCTGCTTTTAGTTAAACATTCACATTATGTGTCCTGTCTATAAAATGTTACAGCTGCCCAGTCATTGAACTCTGGGCAATTACAAACATAACCGACACTGTAAATCAAAAAGATGGAAAGAACAGCAGCTCCAGTCCATCAGGAGGCTGTCCAAGGACTGCATTTGCTCACCATGGTTCCTGAAAACCAGCCTCGCACAGATGCGGAGCAAATCCAGCAATCCTCCAATTACGTGGTCAGTGCAGAATTTGAAGCATAGGGCCTGGTGGCAGCAGGACTATTTCCACAATAACACCATAGCTTTAAGTAAAAACTGGTTCTCGGAGTGGTAATAGGAACAGCATTGCTTGCCAACCGTTGCTGACAGATTCATCTGATGGGTAGCATGCATCTGACTTCGGTTGCTATGAAATCTGGTTACAGAGAGCACTAGAAATAAAAGGGCTACAAGAGGTTTGACTAAAAACTGCTAGATGGTAAACAGACTCATCAGAAATTTGCAGCAGCGACATAGTAAGATAGTGATATTTCAGTAAGCAACAGAAGCTACACAATCCCAGATGGAACGACTATAATGTATATAGTGCCAGACTAGAAGCAAGACCATTAGATATCCATTCACACAGTTCAGGCAAAATTATCATCTGATCCATAATGTTATCTTTAAAGGCAGCAGAGGGTTCTTCAAACCTAGTCCCATCAAAACATAGCCACTCATTCACCACATCAATAGGCCACCTAACTTCTCCACAATTTGAATCAAATTTGGGAATATTTGGATTGAGTGAAATTCCAGAACATGCCATCACACCTAAATTTTACGGAACATCATCAAGGATCAAGGAGCAGACGGCTATCTATTCTCACATGGCCAACCTATAACAACTACTGGATAAGCAGATGATATGAAGATAGCCTGCTGAGCATTCACAGCTTTTAATGTTAAGTGAGGCTGCAGATCCGAACTAGGGGAAACACAGAAGAGATGCCTATGAAGACTAATCTAGTTTCTTCATGTTTGATATTTAACATTAAAACTCTCTGGACTCTCAGCAGGCTATCTTGATATCATCCGCTTCTCCAGTTTCTTCCTAGAAAGGGTCTATCATCCCTCAGACAACTATTTGTATGAGCATAGCCACCTAAGCAGATTCTACTCCAAACTTAATGTTATAATCAGCTATATAATATAACCTGTGCATAGAACGCCCCTTTTTTAGAGAAGGAAGACATCTGAAGTACAAGAATTGTCAAGCCCATGCTGTGGATGATATGATCATCGAGTCTGTGGTCTACTCAATATTCTGTACTAACAAGATCTGTACAAAGGCATTCAGGAATTCACTGCTAAAAACATAAGGAATGAAACTGATGTGAAAAAGCAGGAGATAAAGAGAGGAATACATTCTGATGGCAAATATTTCTGGGCCTGAATGCAAAACTGAGGTAGGTAAATATACTGGGGCTCCAGAAGAATTTAGGGAACCGTGTCCAAGAGACAGCTCCACAAAGTTTCTGCCTACCCACTTAATTTCCTGACAGGCCACATCCATCTAAGGTTTTTGTCAAAACAAGGTAGCTGCCTGAAGGCCTACAGCTGTGCAAGCTCAGCTGAGCCATATATTGGAACCAAAACAGGGTCACACACCTAGGCTCTCTTGGCATTTATAGATGAGGCATGCAAGCAGCCAAGTCCCTTGAGAGGCCTAATTCACTAAACATCCCTCTGTGAATCTAGCAACACACCAATAGTAAGATACTCAGTAACAAACACAACAGAGATCACTTTCACACAAAGCCATGGGAATAAAAGCAAGTAGAGGCAATGCTGTGTCTCCCACTGAACGTAGCAGTACAGCGATTACAGCACTGATCAAGGAGGTGAAAGACTCGTACCATACACCTTCTTTAGTCATAGGATTTTCACATCTGCTTTTCCCAGAAGACCGCCCTAACCACTAACCTACAAGCGAGGCTGAGAAAATACTCTTCAGTCTTCCTGTTGAAGATGAGCCACTATGACAGTAAATACAAATACATGAAAGCAAATTCACAAATCCCAAGGGAACAACAACAGAAACAGATCAGGTGTACAAGCTGAGGAAAGATACTAGGGACTGAAACCCAGGGATTTCTCAGGACAGCTTACTCACTTTAGATAAAGAAGTCACTGCAAAAATGCACAATCAATATCCCATGCAGTGAATGGTCATCAGAAGACTCCCCTAGTCCAGGTGACCACAATATTTCAGGGAAGGTCAGCTGTTGCTCCATGATGATATAATGGCTTCCATTTTTTTTAGAATTTAAGTGTTTTGATCAGTGAGAAGGCCTGCATCTCAAGAGGAGAGATTCTACATATGTAAGGAGATAGTTCAAGTGGTTTGCTGCAACAGGATTACACACCTCAGAGCAAGGCAGACTCCTAAAGAACTGTCACAGAAAAGAAACACTAAGCTATTTTGCAAGACCCATTTCCCATTTATTTCTCAATGAAATGCAAGAGAAGAGAAGGCTGACATGGGGGGGGCACGGAAAAGCATCTCCTCCAGTGCATTGCATGTTCAGAAGATCAATGCCAGGATTCCCTGCTTTGGACAGCATCCTGCACACTTGGTACAAAAACAAAACCAACCTTTCCTACCCCCAAAACCCCCACTGTATACTGAGGAGGTTATCTGTTAGAGAACCCAAGCAGATCAAACAGATTTAAGTGGTACTACATTGACAACCACCCCCTCTCCCCTCCCCAAACCTAACACCACACCCAAATGGACAAAAGCAATGGGAGAATTAATTCCAAATTACTGCTTGGATTTCGATCGTGGACCGCAGCATTAACCCAGCAGAAGGTGACTCATGCTTCTCTCTTCCAGGCATTGTAGGGAGTAACCTGCATGTCAGCTACCAAGAATCTAACTGCTGCTGAGACTAGCAGAGCAGATGCCTTCTTTAAGCAGTGAGATGGAGAGCCTGGATTTGATCAGAGACTGAGAAGCACTGAGACTAGTTAGATTTTTTTTGGGGGGGTGGGGGGAGGGGGTATGAAAGGCATCTGATAAAATGCTCCAGAAGAAATAGTTCAAGGTGATCATCTCTTGCCCTCCAAATTACTTTCAAAAAGAAATTTAATTCCTAAAGTTAAAAAAAAAAACAACAAAAAACCACACCACAAAAAACCACCATTTGACTGGTTTTCAGCAGAATTATTACAGCAGAAGAGGGGCAAATTTTGAACCTGGAGATAGAAGATTACTACTAGGAAAACCCTTTACAACATCAAGTCCTTTTGGCAGTAGAAAGTAATCCACAGACTGAAAACATACCTTCTTAAAAACAGTGTACAAATAGCAGTATACAAATAAGGACTGTTGTCACGTAGTTCAAAAAAACACACACATCCAGGATTCTGCATCATGGCCAAGTGCAATTAAATACAGAGGTGGGTGAAAAAGAAAACAGATTTTCCCCCCTCCCCCCACTCATTTATAACTTTTGGGGAAAATGGTATAAACCCAAACATTTCATATTCATTGTTTTGTTCTGACAAAACCAATGAGCTTCTAAAATTTAAAAATGAAATTGAAAACATAGTAAGGAAATTTCAAAAGAAAAGCAATTCTTGAGGAAAGACTTAATTTATGCATTTCTAGATAGGTCATACAAAGTTTATGGCTTTTTCAAAAGAAAAAAGCATTCCAATTATTTGCACATTTATAAAATGTTTCAAGTAAGATTTTGTACAGCAGTTAAAAAGATGTGATAGCAATGTGGGAAACTGCAACCAGATCTAATCAGATACAGTAGGCTGATCAGTCCTGGCTTATCCTCTATACTGTAAAATATATTAGGAGTAAGAGGGCGAACAGTACAAACATTCTTCTACGAAAACTTGCTTGTCACAGCAAGCGCACATACAGCCCAGAAGCGATCTATGTGGCTACTTCTTGAAAGCATCTTTTCTTCCAATTAATCAGAAATCCAGGACCAAAGCTCTTCTTCACAACATTCAGAGCACTTCAAGTTCAGTGCCCTTATCCAATTCATTTCCAGTTCAAATTAAATTGTAGTTGAGTTGATACTCACATGGGAATCTCAAACACTTTAGTTAAGGTGGCTATCTGTTAACCAGAACAGTAACAGGAAGTCACCAAAGAATTCTATAAAGTAAGACTTATATTTTATTTTACCCCAGACTACTACCGTAAGCTATTACATTCTAATATTTTAAAATGCTTTAATGTCTGCCTCATTACCCTGACTTTTTGCAGAAGATAACTGTTTTAAAAGATGCTAAAGCTCTATCTACATGACACAAGCGATGTTTCAAAACAAGCTAATCAACTCTAAAAACACTTACTCCTTTTTTTTGTCCTTCACCTGATCTTTCACCTAGTCTAGGCCTAATCAAGACAAGAATTAAAATATTGTCACCATTGCATTTTTAAAGACTACAGCACCAACTAATTGAACTAGCCCCATGACATTAATGTTGAGAAAGGATAATGTGCTCATATCACACCTTTAATTCTCTTGTCTAGACTAGGATTTAAGACAACACAGCTGCTAAAATGCAACCCATTGACAAAGAAAGCATTCGAGTTGCACTCATCATTGTAAACTGTACCTAGACTATACTGTTTGCCTTAGTGCAGCAAAAACTAAATACTAGTCCTGTATTGGAAACCTCTGGAAAAAAACCCATAAAACAGACCAGCAGGAAGCTAATGAATAAGAGAATATGAAGAAGCAGATCGCTATAGTTCTTGATATCTTAACAATCATGTAAATCTTTGTACAAGTCACTATGTGCAAGGGTAATTTAGCACTGCAGTCCCAACTGCTTCCTTATTCTCTCTCAAAATGTTATCATCACATACCACTTACACAATTTACAAGGAGAGAAAAAAAGGAAAAAAAAAAAAAAAGATGTTTGAGCAACACTTGCAATATTTCGGAAATGAAATAACCAGCAACCCCATTGTTCTTCGGTGCAAAAAATAAAAATCTGACGCCGAATTATTAAGGGGAAAACTAGAAACGGAATGGATTTCATGATTTTTGGGAGAGCCACCCACTCAGACATTTCAAATTTTATTCATCTAAAACCTTTCAATCGCCAAAGAATGTCTGTATTTGAAAATTCAGTCCCAAAAGTACACCTGCTAACATAAGAGTTTTAACTAAAAATACTGCTACCCAGAATGTTTTATGTATGATCAAACAACAAAATTTGTTTCTATCCACATACTATCCAACTGAAGAGTAGAGAATCGTGGTTATTTTGAAAGAAAAGATGCAAGTTACTGCCAACTGTGTTGGCTATAAAAAACAGTATTTAAAGAATTATTGTCCTGTAGGCAAAACAGAAATTCAAAGGCAAAACAGAAATTCTAATGAGCAATGATTTTTTTTTGGATAAAATTTTCCAAATATTCATTGCAAAAATCTGTGTCAAAACAGCTTAATGAATAGCAAGATAGAAAACATTCAGCCCCAAGCACTAATGCTATATTATTTTACTAAACTATGAAAGCTATTAAAGTCACTGTTATATTTGGTCTTTAACACATTAAACAGCATTTTTACAACACAGACACGATCAAGCAACACTGCACAACTGAAAACAAATTTAAGAAGTCTTGCCACATACTATTCTACTGTTTGACAATCGTGGCTATCCATATTTATTCACACACCTCTACAACAACATAAGCTACAGCAGCAGTTAAGACCTGAAAAGAGAAGATGATGCTAAGTGATACGGGCATCATAAAAAAGATATGCTATACTCTAAACTAGCACAATCTAAACTAAACATGCATACGAAAGGAGCTTGCCTACCTGGCTTTTTCAATAAAAGTCCAAAGAACACCTAAAAAGCAGGAGGGGATAAAAAGATTTATTTTCAGTGCCCACATACGGAAGCTATCATGTCACTGTATCTTACAAAAAAATAAATAAATCTTACAAAGGAATACCTATACAATTAGCTGGGGGCAGGGCAGAGGTGGGAAGCAGCCAAAAAAAAAAACCACATTAGAAGACACTGGTTATAATTGTTGTCTCAAATGTTCATGGTTTCCACAGAAAGTAACTCAAAGTAGCATGAATATTTCAGATTATCAAGGGGGGAAGAGGAGATCTAAACTCTATAGAGCCAGAAAGAAGTGTTGTAAAGTTGTTTTAAAAGCACGAGAGCACAAAGAGAAACTAAATATCTGAGTTTAAAACTAAATAAATTTTACAGTAATATATCCTGTATCCTGCAAACTTGTACTCTTTCTATTATAGACACTTTCTAGGGGACGGTCTACATATCAGTTCCCCAATAAAACACAGGAGATGGCCATGCAGCTGAAGGCTCTGATGTTATATACAGGGTCAATTTGATACGACTGACTACTTGTGTTTACCACTTCTTTATATGTCTATAGATGCTTAAAATATTTGCATTTTCTTCTTGTAAATTGATAAAGTTCCCACCTGAAAAACAGCTATCCATAGGTGTCCCTTAAAAAAAAAAAAAAAAGGGCCAGTATAGCTCCATTTAACACAATGGCCAATGTCTCCACCATGTCAGACTCCTGTTCAGGTTCCTATGTTTTCTTAGAAATATGTACAAGTGTTTGATGGGATTTAAAATCCATTAATCTGTTCTTGCAATGAAATGCTAAGTTTCATCTGGTGGGTGCACAAGAGTGGCTGGCAGCTTGGCCAGGCATCCTATGGAGGATGGGGCCATGCTTAATATCTGCCCTGCATTTTTCACTTAAAAGATGAGTACTCCAATCAATCCACTATATTGAGATTATTGCAAGAAAAAAAAAAAAAACACCAAACTCTTGTTAAAAAAGATTTCAGAATTTCAGTCTGTTCTTATTTCCAACATCTCTACACAGCTAGCACCTATGAAAGTCCCTAGACATTTGTCAACCTTTTGCATACAGCACTTCAGAAGGAATAGTATTTTCTAAGTTTAACTTCTGAACACTTAGGTATTTTCCTGGAAGGCTGGAGCCACTTTTGTGGTTGCAGTGTTTATGAAGAATTATCTAAATAGTTCTGAAGATTAAAAAAAAAAAAAATCTTAAAATAAAAAAAAAAAAAGATGAGAAATACATAGAATTTCAGAAAACTGGTAAATTCAACCTTGCTTAAAGAGTACTTATTACAGTGAAGAGCTAAAGAACAAACTAAATTATTTCATCTCCTCAAAACTCTATACTTACTGACAGTCATCTGTGTGATGATATTATCTAGTTTTAATGAGGATCTGGACCCCAATGTGCTAAATGGTCTTTGAATAAAAACCGTATTTAGTTTTCATAGTACTTGGAAAGCAACATTTTCAAACTAGACATTTGAGCAATTTGTAATTTCAAGCATAGTTTTTCAGACTTAATCACCATTAAGTCACTAAATACATCAATTATCATTGACTCAAGATGCTGATTTCACAATTAATACATTTCAATAATTACATCTCTTGTATGTTTTAAATTACAACACAGAATCCCTAGACTGGGAGGCAGACTTCCATCTTGATGATAAACACCACCTCAAAGAACATTCTCAACTCAGAGACACATTTCTGTGACATTTCATAGCAATACACCTATATCATTTAGTCTGCATTTTCAGCCAATCTAAATTAGTAAATTTTCTGGTCCTTGCTTCCTAGACAAAAAGCAATAGATTAATGAAAAGTTTTTTTCACAACTTGAAATAAAGCATTTCTCAGAAATACTATTTTAAGTAGAACCTGTTAGATTCTCCAAAACATGAACACTACAGTCCTGTCTTTAAAGCTCTGGTCAGACATTTAGAGAAACTATTGCAAGTAAAGAACTCTGAATTAACTTTGTGAGTTCTTTTTTATTTCCATGCTTCAGTTTTCCGCTTGAATAGAAATAACAATACTTTTCTATTTCATGGGGTTCTACTAAGAACATTAAAGTCTGTAGTTCATATTGAGAAATTACATTATTGGAGGCTACATAAACACCTAGAACACATACCCAACAAGGTTTAAACATACCTTCATGGGAGAAAAACATTGGGAAAGTCATATCCAAAATTAAAATTCAGTATATGGTAAATATCAGCAGATTCTCTTCAGAGAGACTTTCTAATCACACAAAAGACAAACACAAAAGTGTTAGAAGTTACCTAACTCCTTTTTCCACACAAAAAAAAATTACACTGCTTAATCTGCATACTCACTACTTATTTCTAAACCTTGATATCTAACTGGGGTGTACCACTTCCAACCCGTTTCATCTGACAGCTTCTATTCGTACTTTACTGCAGACCTTTGCTGGCATGGCCCCACTCATCCAGTTTAGCCTTGCTCTCACAAATCAAAGGTTTCTCCAGAAAACAGCTCATTCTGAAACTACAGTGAGTTCCCTCTGCAGCATAAACAACAGACAGTTCTTTGCTGCCAAGCTCACAAATCCATTTTGGAGGGAAAGGTGGCAGCACCTACAAATGCACAGATAACATATTTTGTGTAATATCTCACCAGGAGCCAGTAAAGCAGCAGTTGATTCCCTTTATCCTTCTTGGATACAGTAGGTAAGGAGTATCCTTCAAAGCTATCACATGAAAAATATTATCCTTATGTACAGTCCATCTTCCCAACACTACAAACCCTAAGTATTTGCAAGAATCAGAAGTCAAAAGGCTTAATGGACATATTCAGCAGAAGTGGGATCCAGAAACTGGTATTAGGTGCCTGAAAAACTAAGATCATGGGGTTGGAACAACATGTTTCAGACAAGCAGTCATGTACAGTGAATAGGAGCTCCCAAACTGTTTACTTAGCTATCATCATCAGTGATAACAGCTTCAAACAAGCATGGAGGCACTCTCAAGTTCCTAAGCCCGGAGACCAACCTTATACCTTTGGCCTCAATCTGCACAACCCACCACCCTACATTAGGAAACAACCCCTCTGTCCTCCTACCTTCTGATTACACTCCTTATCCAACAAAACAAGGCATCCACAGCTTCGCTCTCCTAGGGCACATCCCCCTTCATCAGTGTCCTGCCCCCCACATACTGATACTAAAGCACACGTTCCAGATAAGCAGGGTTAGTTGCAGGCACTGCAAGAACAGCTGATTGCAGAAGCGATTGCTTTGTACAACACAAGCTACAGCCAAGCCACTCCTTGGGTAGAAACTATTGTAAGACACAGCATCTGGAGGAAGAAAAACAGCAGCTGTGATTTTCTACCACCAAGATCCTTCATCCAACGCTGGCAGCGTGCTACGCAGTGGGAAACTCTGGCCCAGAGTACAGTGAGCACTTCTGAAACCTTTTCCTTCTCCTCATCCTGTGTCTAGGCAGAGCTGCTGCGGGTGCACGCATCCACTCAGAACTGACAGGGCTCCCTTACTGAAGGTAAAGCACCTTGAATCATTCTTAGAAAGATCTAGACAAAAATGTTTTATTTACTTTGAAAAGAAGAATATGGTTTACATTTAAACCACTTCCCAGGGAAGAACTTTAATTGCCTGTTTAAAAGCTACAGAGGCATCCTCCACTCTTGTTAAATCTGTGCAACATGCCTGAAAGGGATGCGAGGCTCTCACACTACACAGTACACAAGGAAGCTTGACGTTATAGTTTTGCCATTAGGAGACTTCTCTGCAGACTGGGAGACCTGGATTTCGGTCCTGTTTCTAAGTCTATTTATGCATTTTTTAATATTAAATAGTCATTTAATGAGAACAGAAACTACACTGGCAAGAGTGATCTCAACCTCTTCTAACCACTAGCTTCAGAGTTAAGTAAAGGTCCACTTGTTTCCTCTCTTTCATTCATGAACATGTCATTCATTCCTATAAAGTAACTCAACTTCATCAGGAGGAACGAAGGACTCCCTTAGCTTAGTTTGGCCTGGTATGTGGTGGTTAGACCAGGGAAGCAGAAGACTCACGCGTGCATCTCTTTAACCTGAAAAGGGAATTTCACCTGGCTTTTCTACTTCTTCGGAGAGTAATTAAAATTACTCTCTAATTATATAATAACACAGGGATTCTTTCATCCAAAAAAAAAAAAAAATAGCAAGGACAACATGTAAAATGCAGAGATACCTACCAGTTAGAGACCTGGCCAATCGGTTTTCAGGCACAATGACAGTTCAGAGATTTTTAGATCATGGTTTTGTATCAATATAAGCATACAGTTGTCCTTTTCATGTACATCTCATCCAAAATCCCCAGGTAAACAGGACTATGATTATTTGTCTCTCAACGTAGATTAAATGCACTTGTGCAACTGTAAATTATAATTTAGAAGTCCCTGTACAGATATGTATTATATGTGTAAATACACATTCTTCCAGTTTAACTGGTAAAAAGGATGCAAGCTTAAGTCAACAGCACATTAGGTCTTACACTGCCTGCGAACTTAAGTTCCAAAACATAACAACAGTAACCGCCACCAAAAATGTGAGATGAGGAAAGTTGTCAAGGAAAGATCTGGTACACTTGCTGAAACTACATCTTTTTAATATTGCAAGTCAACAGCATATCCCTTTCAACTACAACTCAATTAAAATTTTCAGGACTTGCTAAATTTTCAGGATTTTAGCTGCTTTTAGATTGCTTTGCGTAAGTGAAATTTAGGATTAAAACATTGCTCATATGTCTTTCACACAGTACCTAACCAAAAGTTGAACTCTTGCAGTGAAAGAGATGGCAGAAAAAAAAAAATAAGAGCAGCATTTAGACCCACTCTGAGCAGTGCTGAGTCAATGTAACTATGGAAGTACAAGTTGCTTCCTATGCTGCTTCACCTATCTACAGTTTGACAGCTGGGGTATGAATGCAGGCACTCCATTGCAATGCACAATGCAAGCTGCGAAAGCCACAGCTAGGCATTCAGAGACTAAATGAATTTATATCACTGATTAAACACAGGAAAGCATTTATTAATGAATAAAGTCTAACTATTTAATGAAAAACTGTTCTTCTATAACGTATGTGTGAACAATAAGGATTGCAAGGATATGGAAAATGCATTTTCCATAATAGATTCAAAATAACTTCATTACATTGGTCTGTAGAAATCCCCAGTGAAAAAGTTAGGACACGCATTAAGAAACACCTACTATGAGAAAGTTGCAAGTGTCCAAAAATATCAGCGCTTTGTCTCCTCCCTCCCCTTTCCCCTACTCACCCTCCTCCCCAGTTTCAAAATACATCTTCCCCAGGCCTTGGTCTGGAATGGTAGTTTCTGTGAACAGACCATACCCGACCATATGATTAGCCATTATCACCTTTTATGCTCCACTCTACATTAAGATGCAAATCCAACAGCTGTGGTCCAACTAAGTTATTTACAAAGGTTTCCCTTTCAGATGTCCAAGCCAAAGCTACAACCAGTTCTGCGACATAATTACAACCTCTCTTCATGGGCAATAACAGATCTTCGGTCTGCAATGATCTGGCCAGCGGCATTTTCTCATCCATGCTATGGTTCAAACGGTTGCTATGATTTCAAATGGTGCATCTACCCTTATTTTAGCGTGACTGGCTGCATTTCAGCTGCTGACATCTAACTGATTGACACGTATCTAAACAACATAGTGGTTATAAAAACAAACTGGCAGTATGCACCGGTGTTTCACCACTGTGGATTCACTCCACAGTGAATGGAGTGGCTGGCAACGCGACCGTGGGAAATTTAAGAGAAACACCGGCATACATAAGGCCTAACGCTCCCAGCCGTCATCTCTTTACCAAGAAAGAGGCTGTGCGTTCTGCACTTTTAAGAGGAGTGGGAAGTTCTAGGAAATACCTATGCAGGTATCCGAAAAGGCAGAGCTCTATCTGCCTTTGAAGACGTGTGCTGCAGGAAAACACCCAGGTGCTTCCCCCGCACATCAGCTACGGCACGTCCATTGAGAAAGTACACTCGAGGACTGACCCGACACAATCCATATTCGGGGAACTGCTCTTCCGCCCCCCGGTTACAGCCGTGGCACGAACTGCCGCCTACCCGCC
>NW_009208184.1:0-18597 GCF_000690835.1 Fulmarus glacialis
CTTGCGCTGCCCGAGCCGGAGGCCGGATCCTGCCCCTGCTCGCACCAACGCTCCCTGTCCTTCCCCTCTCCCCGGCAGCGCTTTTCCTGGTGGGCGAGCGGGTTCCCAAAGAGAGAAGACAGGCAGAGGTCCGCAGGGGCGCGGCAGCTGGAAACGAAGTGCAGGGGATGATCTATGTGCTGAGGTTGGTACCGAGCTGCGCTGCCTCATTAAAAGTTGATGAGACCAACGTGTATTTTCCTGATCACGTGGTTAGCAGCTAAAACAGACAGTAGTCGTTACTAAAAAAAACCAAAACAACAAAACCACCTTCCTTCATATCCCAATAAAAAGAACATGGAGTATTTTTGTAAGGTTACGCCAGAGGAGAACATCTCTGTCAAGATGGTTCCCTGGTACTGATGCCGCTGCACTACAAGGAATTCTTTCTAGCTCGTTGGGATTGTATCAAGATACATTTGGCTTGTCTCAAATTGACTTCAGTAGCTATGGGCACTGATTTAAATAATGAAAAAGCAGAATGCTGTGCCACTGAATATAAAAGTAGCCCCAAACGAAGAAGAAACAGTGGCAGCCACGGGGCAAAGCTGGTACGTCAAGGTCTGATTTGACTCCGGAGACGTGCCGAGGTTGAGGGCTGATGGAAGTAGTTAACACAGATTTGACTGCGAACGCCCAGGGAAGCCTGGACATGTCCCTGGGAGGAAACCCCAGCGGAGAGCCCAGTCCAGCAGGCTGCCCACGGGGAAGGAGGGCTTTGAAGTCGTGCATGGGAGCACTGCTCCCGGTGGTTCCCCTCGTTGCATCCAGGGCAAGGGGATTTGCGTCCTGCGGTCTGTAAGCAAACAGGCTGGCCAGAAGGAAACCCGCTCCCGTCTAGTTCTGTTTTTAGGGGGAAGCTCTTGGCAAAGGCTAAAATATCACTGGTTAACCACTGCCAAACTGCAATGGTACAGTCTTTACAGCTCTCCACACTTCACTTGCTATCTGTATCTTGGTGAGAACGACAAAACCAAATCTAAAAACTGTGCTTGAATTTCAGGGCTTCCACCTGCATAGTTGAATTACATTTTGTGGGTGCTGCAAATACCTGGGTTTCATTTGCACTGATTTTGGGCTGCCTTTCCCCTCTTTTCCAGAGCCCCTAGTCCCTGTGATGGGATTGCCGAGAAACTCTGACTCTGTATTTCAACCTTTCCATCTCATTTTTTTGCACATCCCATTCCAGCTTTATCGAAGAACCTGCACTCTGTCTGTGAGGACAATAGGCAACCCAGGGCTATGCACCCTAATGACCTCAGACGCTGAACCATTTTGGGGAGGCTTTTCTATGGAGAATCATGTACGTGGGGAGCTACTCTTCAGCTTTGAAACTCAGAGGATGAAAGAAATGCTTTTTCTCCATTAGTAATAGACAGCCAACTTTCATAACGTAATGTTTAATGAAAAATATATTAGGTATTTGTATGTAATATTTTTTTATGTCTGGAATGGATGTTACGGAAAGCAATGGTCCTGGCTTTAGGGGATGGAGAGAAAGTGTGTCTTTGCTTGGATATATAGCACTCCCCTTTGGGACGGTGTCATTTGATAATTCCTGCCACATGTTCTTATGAGTAGGATGTTTTTGTTTCCTTACTGTGTCTCCCCCCAAGTCCTGCTGGGTAATATTTCAGATGGTCACGGTCAAAAAAAGCATGTGACAACTTCCAGATGTTCAAATAATCAAAGCTATCTGCAGATCTAAGGGAGCACACCAACAAACAAATGAAGGATAACTTGAAGGGCTGCAGTCTAGGTGGGGGGTCACGTTCAGAGGTGGCGTAGTAGGCTGAAGGATAGTCTTTTAATATCTGGAGAATTCACTGATGTCTACATCGTTTGCTAAAAATGAGACAGTCTGATGATGTGGCTGGGCAGGCAGTAGAAACCGAAAACACGGGGTCTGGTTGTGGTTTTCCCGCAGCTTGGAGCAGCGCTGGCTTCCCAGGGGAGCGAGGACGGCTGTCACGGTGCGGCGTAGCTCTGGGCTGAGCTGGCTGCTGGGCTCCAGCTCGCGTGATGCGGCTGGGGCTAAGAAATGTGACCGTGCCCTGCTGCCGTCCACGCCACCGCCGCATCTGGGGCTGCGTCCCCGCTGAGCTGCTGGTGCCCAAGGCAGTGCGGCGTTCAGCTGAGAGAGGGGAGGACACCTCTCAGAGCAGGGAAACATACCTGCTTCTGGCTTGCTCCTAGCTGGCTTGTGTAGGCACCTCTTCAGGCGTTAGTAACGAGTTCGAAGCTGGGTTTTGGGAGCCCTTCATCAAAACCCTTCATCATCGCAGGTGATCTTTGTTGGTTCATCCTCCCAGCTTTATAGAAACAGACAAGACAATTGAAAACGTACAGTGGGTCACTGTGTTCCTCTTTGGGAATGTAAAAACATTCGTCATCACAAAAAAAAACCCAGCTCCTACTAGTCGCTGGCAACCTGCTGTTTGTAGAGGTGAATGAGCACAGTTGTGTGGTGCAGCGTGTATGGAGTGGCACGCAGGAACAGTAGGATGGAGGCTGCATGTCGCTTACTGCTGTCGCGCAGGCTGGGCAGTCCTGTCTCTAGTCACAGGAGGGACAACGTTCCCACCCCACAGGATCCTACAGCAAGTCTGCTGGTGCCTTTTCGTACATTTCTTGTGGCAGTGCCTCCGCTGCTGACGGCACGTCCTTTGAAACAAGATGTGCTCTGCATCTGCCCGCTGTGTGTGCAACTGGCACAGCTCTGTGGAAAACTGTTTTGCAAAGCCTTCCATGTGCAGCAGTGATGGGAGGGGCAGGCATTATTACTATTATTACTATTACTACTACTACTACTACTATTATTATTATTGTTGTTGTTGTTGTTATTTCTACTACTACTGCTATTACTACTACTAATTTGTGTGGAAACATTGCTGGCTCAAAACCTGGCTCAGCTGCTGATGGAGAAAGGAAGACCTGATGACATCGAGGGAGCTGCTGGAGTTTTGAGTGTTACTGTGACTTCTACAGGCTGATGCTTTTGAAGTGTAACTATTTGGGAGATTGCTACCGACTAGCCTTTCCCCTTGGTAGTAAGGCTTTATGTGACTTTTCTTGCAATCCTATATGGGTCTTTTACCACTTGGGAGGTAATGGTGTAGCATGCTAGCAAATTCAGTTCCACACTAGGAAAAGGAACAACTTTGTGACAGTTTGTCCATCATCAAAGGCAGCTTTTGTCAGTCGGGCTCTCCATTATCCCACTCCCCAAGAATATGGAGAACTTCTGGCAAGATTATTCCTTGGTTTTGTTCAAAGAATCCCTTTGTATGTGCATAGAGGGGGGAAAGACCAATACACTGCTTACCTGGAAAATCAGACCATGGTGCCCGTGTGCGTGGCGGGGCCTGAACCTGAGAAGGGCATTGGTAGCAGTGTGGGGGCCTGGGAGGAGGCAGCCACGACATGGGCGACCACCCAGAAGTGAGGAGGATGCTGCAACTCACGAGGACACTGATACCTGAATGTGCTTCAGGAAAGTGGTGGCCCTGAAAAATGAGATCTGGGCCCCAGAACAGATATTTATTGTGATAAGTCATCTCTGTCCTGATTCATGTCTGTAAGACTGGGATAACAAAGTCGTCTTATGTTGTAAACCCTGAAAAGGTTTGGAGGCCTGTGTTCTTCTACTAGCTGGAGCATCGACAGCATGTGCTTCCATCATGTACAATGTGGTTGTCAAGACTGCAAGCTCTTTGCCCACATCCACAGAGAAAGTTATAATTACCTATGTATGGTAAATTAAAAATGGAAACCTTTCACTGACTGGAAGCTGACAGAAGCACAGATCATCAGTGGGGAGATGTGACAAGGAAAATAAAGCTACTGCATCACAAACCAGAAAACTGTGGGAGAAAAAAACAAGTGGCCTCTATCTACTATCTACCCATCTATCGGTCTGTCCTGGTTTCGGACACGGTCTCATCCACCCACCTCTGTACTAGCTACATATTTGGATGTTTTTATTTAAAAAACAGGCCAGGGAGTGGCGCGGGGAGGTCTGGCTGGGGCAAGAGGAAAGTGGCTAAAGGACCTTTTCCCTGGCTGGTAAACCCGTGCCTGGTCTCCCTTCAAGGCTTCGTAGTTTAGAAAGAATTGCAGTTTGTTCTTCAAAAGATGTGTCAGTCTGTTATGGATTAAGAAGACAATATGCCTTCCACATTTACTCTCCCCACAAAGACTGATTTTTGGAGGATTTGCTAGTCACTTCATTTCAGACACATTTCTTAACATGTTTGGATTTCTCTGTGGTTAAACTTAGACTCTGTCCTTCCTGAATCTTATAAGGCTTGCTGTGCGGTGTTTGTCCTTTCATGGTCATTACTGATACATACCCGCTGCATTCTTTGTGCTCTACTAAAATCATTTTGTCAGGGTAAAAATTACAAATTAAAATATTCTCTCAGAGGGAGGACCCCAAATCTAATTTTGTAACAAAAATTTCCCAATCATTTCCAAACTGAGCTTAATTTAAAATGAAAGATAAATCTTTCCCTTTACTACTACCCAGATGTGAACTTCCCAAAGCTTCAGACATGAATAATCTCTCCAAATGTTCCAGCTATTTCAATATCCCGGCCATACTGAACCCAGCCAGTGGCTCTAGCACCCATTCAGGAAAATCTGCAGACAAGGCCAATGCCTGACATCTCTATCCGTTAAAATCAATGGTCACACATCTTTTACTTTACTTTCCCAGTTTTCGTTCCCTTCCAATGCTTGTTTGCAGCTGGACCTCCATTTTGCCCTTTTTAATGGGAACTTGGGAAGTGCCCACTACTTTCCTGTCTCTGCCTCTTCTTTCTTTAGAGTCTCTAGTCTCTCTCCCTTATTTTAATAGCCGTCATTCTCAACTGTTGGCCAAATCCTGATAAAGTCAACAGAAAGGTTTCCCCTGGAATTTTAGACGCGTTTCTGTTGTGTTTTTTCTTTCCTCTCCTTATTCTTCTTGCTGCCTGGCTGGCTGATTTAAACAAATATTTTCAGAACAACTTGTCCTCAGTTGACTAAACTGGTAAATAATGGATAAATATAGTTTTGATTGGGAACAGCTTTCTGGCAAAGGATGGAGTATAGCACTAAAGAAGAATTTTTCTCACCTTGAGTCATGGGATCTGGTTGGTTAAATTAAAACCATCTACTTAACCTGCCTGTACAACACACAAACATCAGAGATGTCCTTTAGCTGTACTGATACTTTGTGCCGCCTACACTACGCTAGCTACAACACCTGGGCAGTAATTCTATTTTGTGAAACAGAAATAGCCTAGGTTTCTTTCTTTCCTTGTACCAAAAGCAGCACAAATCTAATTTATATATTTAAGGAAAGGCTTGGGCTTATTTTTCCCAGTTGTTCTTTTTTTTTCACCATCTGGAAAGGAAATGTTGTTCCGTCATAAGCTTCAAGCTTCAACCAGTAACAATTGTATTATAAATTCCTTGGTGTCCTAAGGCTGGCCACCTACCTCCGTAACTCAGTCCTGCTGTGACAGTACTGTTTTCTTATCAAAATATACTTCACCGAGCCTACAAAAGGGATGTTGCTATGTTTGTTAGGATGAAACTTTGCATATTGCCTACGAAGCATACAGAGGACTTTTATAAATATTTTTCTATGTGTTTATTCACACGGAGAGGCTAGAAATATAAATATTACAGTGTTCTTGATATACATAGTAAAAATAAAAACCCAACTCGCAACAGTAATATGAATATGTCATTGTATTCTGAATTTTTATTGTAATAAATTATAGCAATAGTTCACACAACCCAGCTATTATCTCAGATTGTCTCTCTGCAGAATCACAAAAACAATCTGAGTCATCCCGACTTGATTCATGTTCAGTTCCTGTTTGGGAAGGCTTCCCTTGCCATCAGACCGCCTGGTAACTTTTTTTCTGTGAAAGCTCAGATTCTGTACGACAGTCCCACAGTCTATGGTGGGTTCTGCAGCATGAATCATGGGAAGTATGCATCCCTGCTTATTTGTAGCTGGTTATTTTTGCAGAATTCCATGTGGAAGAAGAGCCATGAGATTTTTTTCTACGTGATATATGTGTCTTTTTGACACTCTGATAGGAATTGTTTAATAGAGACTTACCAAACATATCAAAAGATGCTCAGCAGAGGAAAGAGAGGTGGAGTTGACACGTAGAGCCGAGATTGAGTGTGAACGAGTTTCAGAAAGAAGGAGAGTGAATTTGCCTTTATGAAAAAAGCAAGGCACTAGAGAGTCGTTTCCCTGTTTCTCCCAGGGTCCTCTTCATGGTCTGTCACTAAATTCTTGCAAAACTTTTATTTATCTTTGGTGTGGCTTTCATTTCACCCACATATAATATGTTGTTTCAATTAGTACATGCAGAATATATTATTTCAATAAGTTCATGGAGCTGATTAATTAATAAACAACTTTTGCATTCTCACCTGAAAAGCATGATAGAGAAAATGACTTTTACTTGCCAACCTTCCTTACATCACTTGCGAGAGACCTCTCTCAGCTGAAAACGCAGCACAGTAGCTCTATATAATATCTTAGACATGAAGTGAATAATAACGTGTGACTTCAGGGAAACGAAGCTATACAGAGTAATGACGATACTAGCTAACATTTCTGGAGTTGAACAGTTCAGCAGTGAGCAGCTTTGTTTCTAATGACAGTGTCCTGCAAAAACACGGTACTAATTTTACTATTAGCGACAGAGGTAGTATTAAGGGCTGGCAAGACAATAAAATCATCACTTAAAACACTGGCAGATGTTACAAAGATTAGGGTTATCATATATACTGAGGATTAAAGGCACTCGAGAAGAAAAAGTCTGAAGCACTCGGTCATTTGATGGCAGATGACTGAGCAATAGTCACTTATCTGGTGGGCAAAAGAGCAGTCAGAGGCAGAGAAACAAGGTGTAGGGGCTGCGGGTGCTGTCGGGAGCACCTTCCACCGGGGAGCGGGGAGCTTAAACAGGGCACGCCAGGCCATGTCCAGGGCATCAGCTGGACATGAACTCCAGGAGTAAAACTGGTCGAAAACTAGTGTGACCCCTGGGAATATGCATTTTTGGCAGGGAGGCCTTGTTTCCTCCGTTCGTGTGTTGAACTCTGAAGCACGGTGTTTGCTTCAGGCCCTCCTAAAGACTGCCCGAAAACCAGAGAGGGCACGGGCAACAGCTCTGAGAGCAACCGAGAGGCTGGAAAGCACCTTCTGGTAGAAGCTGTAGGTATGCAGTCTTTTAAGCGCATCAAGAAAATATCAAAGGATTTCCAGTTACAGATGGTAAGTATTTACTTCAGGACTAACACTCTTCCAATCTAGCAAATAAAGATATAAAAAGATCTGGTGGCTGGAGCTGGACAAATGCGCGGGAGGAAAAGGCTACGCATTTCACCAGGGAGATACTTAGATACTGGCGTGGATCACAATAGGTTATTGTGGCTTTTCTACCATTAGTAATTTTTAAATCGAGAATAGATGTTGTTGGGTTTTTTAATCTAAAAGATGTACTCAAGTTTAAACTGGATCAAATTCAAGGGTGTTCTGTGTCGTAAATTATGTGGTTAGGTGACCAAATGGCAACTCCTGGTTTTATAATCTGAAAATCCTTTTTAGCTGTGACAAATAGGGCTGGAGGAGCTTTTACTGTGATTAAGAATTTGGATTCACGGATGCTCGCTGTGTTTACTGGGGTCAGCACTCACCTTTCTTCCTTCTCCTGAACCAGCTTAGCACTGACTGGCCCCAGCTGCAGAGCTGCACTAGGCAGACCTGTCCTGCCTAGCCCACGGATGCTCCTTTTTCACTTATTTCTCTCCTCCCAGGCTGGAAGCCCACATTCATTTTTCCGCGGAGCCAGGAGCCACCTTGAACCGGGGAACTTCTGTAGCGCTTTGAGAGTAACCATTCACAAAGACCTTACAGCTCTGAACTACAGCACGCACAAAGAACACTTTTTTTCTAGCGACTACAAAATGCTGCAATAAGCTTTGCTCAGATGAAACCTCTATTAGCGGTAGTGGAGCCTTGTATGTTAGCCACCAAGGATTTGACTATCAGATAATTGTGATTATATGTTCTCTTCAGAACAACTTGCATTATTTAAGAAGAAAATCAAACTCCAATCAAGCTGTTCAGAGGTTTTGAAATATTCAGATGTAGAACTCCCAGCTTCTCTGTTTTAGCCATTGGGGTACAGTGCAAAATGCTGCTAAGCAGGCAATAGTCTCAGGATTTATTGCAGTGACTGAACTTATAAATACGGAAAGTTCACAGAAAAGCCTGCTCTCGTGAACTTTCAACTAGCATTTGCAAACTAAGAAGCCATAGATTATTTATACAATAAATGGATGCGTATCTGTCCAAATGTTTAATAAAGATAATATATGAGAAGCACAAAACAAGTCATTTTCCTCTGCAGTGAAAGTATATTTCTTCTATTGGATACAGGACAGTGACAATAGCGGTTTGAAGCTTTTGAAGCTTTTATGTTCAGAAAATGATACTCTGACAAGAATTATACCAAAAATACAGGTCTTAGAATGGGAATTGTCAGGTCAGATGAGACCAACATTTGGTAAAGTAATGATTGAATTCTCTTTAATTGATATATAGATATATAAACACCATTTAAATAAGATCTTGATACCGAAAGGTAAACTGAACTGTGTAGTATGACCCAGCAAAATCTGTTTTTATAAATACTCTTTGTCCCCACGAAGACATGGGGACATGATGCTATTGATTTTAAAAGGTCCAATCACCTGTTTCTGGTTGCTTTGGCTATTGGAGTATGCCTGGCCTGAAAAGGCGCACGCCTATTTGGCCTACAGTTGCCATATACCCTACAACTGCCTGCTCCCTACGCGTGCTCTCTCTCTCCCCTGCTAAGTACTGATCAAGGACACATGAATGTTACCAAGCAAATAACATGAATTACATCTACACCATCACAATAATGGTGATTTTTATTTTCCGGGTGATCCCAAGAGACGTGAACACAACCTCCAGCCCCAAGCCGACATTTACTGTCCTGTTGCCATCACAGCTGGCTCCAGGACTGGGAGTCTGGTAAGATGAATTGAAAATATTATTTCTTCCCCATGCACTCATGTACCAGTTGCAACTCAAATACATTGAAGAAGTTTTCTCTCTTTAAATATATCTTCACATATCTGCATTTCAGATTTATATTATTGCCAATTCACTTTACATTTTGCATCACACCAAGTGCCTGCATTAACTGTTGACATTTGGGTTCGACAAGAAGAACAGGAGGGAAGTGAGGAGAGGGGGAAGACTAAAACGAAGTGAGTGTATGAGTAGCATTTCTAAGTGGGTCTGGGTCTACTGAGTGTTTGGCAGCACATTTTCGGTCTCAAAACTGGAGTGGTGGTTGCCCATTAACACTGGGCAGTTCCCAGAATGGGAGCCCATTCTGTCCCACTGGCACTAACCCTACCTGCAGCACGAGGTCTGCCACTCTGTAAGCACGGGTCTGCTCTCTTAGCTTGCTCAAGTCTTTTCACTTAAGCACACACACGCACACACAAAATGCTTCTTTTGAGTCCAGCTCCTTCATCCTGAAAGGATGCAAAGATGCCTGTGCTTCTTGTTGCCAAAGGACTCCCGAAGCCTTCTGTTTTTGGAAGAGGTAAGTGGCAGAGGAGATGGACCTGCAAAGGTGAGGAGGAGCATTCCTCAGAGCTAAAAATTACAGCACAACTCTGGTTAAGATCCCAAGCTCCAGCTTTACTGATTACAGTAAAGAACCCCTAGTGACACTAAATGCTGCTTTACTGCTGCTATTAATATCAGGCAAGGGGATACTACAAGTAGTTGCAAGATGAAGATTTCACTCAATAGGACTTTATTAGAATAGCAGAAGGTGAAGCCAGATGATGGAAAACACATTTGTCAGGAGTTTGGTGTGACAGACATCCATTCCTGAGCTATCATGTGCTATAGTATCTGCTTTACATTCCTACACAGGGCTTTCAAACCGTGAGAGGAAGTGGTCAAGCCTTTCAAATTTGATAGAGTGATGCTGGCATTGATTTCTGTGGCTGCAGCCATGTGTCAAGAGATTATTTGTGCTGGCACAGTGAGTTCAATACACGTCTACATCCTTGATACTTGAATCTCAAAAACTTCACTAAAACAGGTGCCAGTAAACTGTTATTTTCTCTAAGCACCAGTTCTCCGTAGATGTGATTGTAGTAACAGCCATCACATTTGTGCTGATGCTGGCCAACAAGGGCTGAAATCTTGGCCCTGTTGAAATCTTTGGTGAAGATTTGGCTGAGAAGTGCAAATAGGTTTTCACACAAAAATAACAAGACGGCGGGGGAAAAATAGAGTTTTGTGTAATAGTGGTAAAATGTTTTTGGTTTTCAACATCCTGGATGTCAGCGCCCTTGGTTTATAAAAGTTCAAGTGTGTTTGTGCTAAAATGAAACAAAAAAAAAGTTCACTCCTCATTTCCACCTCTCCCTCCAAAACAGAAAACCTGGCAGGACTGTGTTTTAATGCAGGTGCTGGCAGAGCCACAGCCCAGCTAGGTGCCGGGCAGCATGATGGTGCGTGGTGAGGTGAGTCATATGCCAACCGAATTCCTTCTGGTGAACGCAGGGATTTGGTTCACGTTCTTAAAAGCTGCTGACACCCCGGTCTGCAGCCCCAGACAGTCTTTAGAGAGCGTCCAGCCTTCAGACAGAAAGTTTCCTCTTTGCAGAGCTGATCTAACAAACGCCCCATGCTATCAAAGCAAGTCTGTCCATTGGTTTTAATTGACTTTGGAAGCCAGCTCTGTAAAACAAATACCTGTGACACCAAATGTCTAAGCCATGAAGAACACTGTGAGGCACCAGGTCCTTGACCTGTAAGCCACATGAGATTTCTGACTAAATGTTTCTAAAAGTTGACTTGATCGTAAGGAAAGAAAATTAACTGAACTCGCAGTCATGCTTCGTCTTTTTGGTGACCATCAGAATTACTATAAGTGTGTTGTACAAAGATTCAAAAATACTGCCAGAAATTGTAGGTTAAGTGGGATTTTTTTGTTACAGCTCTTTGCCTATTTCCCTTTAGCATTAGTGTTTATTTATTCATGATGCCAATTTCTTTTTAGTTGCTCCTTGCCGATGCGTTCAAAAAGGTGGGCAACGTCAAAAGCAGGAGAAACAGCAGATGGCAGCACCAGGCTGCTTTATCCGGGCTGTTGGAGCAACTGGGGAAAAACTCGGACCTAGCTGAACAAAAGTTTCTTAGAGTTTGTTTGCTTTCAGATCTCCTTCCGTTCTCCTGTTCTTTTGGATTTTTTTTCCTTCTGTTTTTTGTACTCGCTATTGGAAAGAAGAACAGTGGAGGAGGGAAATCGCTATGTCAGGTCATCCTGTATTGATTTAGTAGAAGATAGTAAGACCTGATGTGACCTGCTGAAAAGATGACATGAGGTTATGGCCTAGCCTACCAGCGCTTCACGTCGTATTAAACACTCCACAGGGGCAACATCTGGAGGGTTAAACAACTGCTGGGTAATGCAATTTTAAATACCACTTCATCAAAGTAATAGACTCCACAGGACCCTCTTGGGATCTGTAAACTGATGTGTTCCAGGCTTTGTGTGCTGCAGCCCTTTTGTGTAACACATTAAGGAGAGCCTGATAGCTCTGACTATTGCGGAGTGATAGAACTGAGGTTTGCAAATTCATCTACAGCACACTGCCTCGCTAGGCCTGGGATCAAATGTATGGCCTTTATGGTTTTTCTCTTCTTTTTGTGCTCAAAGCTTGATAGTTTGTATATCCAAAAGTCCTGTGAGCTGGGGGAAAGGTTTTAGAACAACAGATTTATTCTTGAGTCTATTTTAACAGCAGTGTATGAGCTTCAAAAGGAGATCGGATCCCATGTTTTCTGTTTTCCAGAGCAGTTACAGAGGAGGGAGCAAATCTTCTGTACGCTCTTCATAACCAGCCAAGCTTTCAACCTGAATAACAAGCGGATTCCTCAGGTCCTTACCGGACCTGGCTCCTCTCCTGCATTCTTCAAACACAACCCAACCGTAGCTCCAGCAATACAAATCATGAAGGAAATGAGGTCTCCAATTTGGTGGACCATGGAAGCTGGTGCCACCATCTAGCTGCAAATCAACATACCTGACTAGTTAGTAGAACGGTGTGCAATTTTCCGAAATAACTCTTTCCACTATTTCAGAGCTGCTAAGTAACAATTAAGAAAAGTCCCATTAAATAATTAATCACTTTAGTCCCATTGAATAATTAATCACTTCAAGAGAGGACAGCGCGAGAACTTTTTCTATTGCCTGCTAATGCAACATTTGCTTTCTGAATCCAAATCCAGCAAAACCCTTAGCCCACATGGATCCCTGCGTCTGGGCAGACAGAATTTGATAGCTGTCACCAACTGATCTTTGTCACTACCAGGAGCATGTGGAAGGGCACTTGGTAACTCCTTTTCAGGGAGAAAAATTTAGGGTAAGGCTTGCAGCCGGCATGAGCCAGCAGCGTTCACCCGAGGTCAATGGAAAGGCTTCGATTCTTTCCAAGCGAGTATCTGCCCTCGCTGCTGTCCTTGCTTGCAGATCCTTCTCTCTGCTTTACTTCAATCATTTCAGATCAAAGGGCAGCAGAAAATTCCTCGATTACCTGACACAGTTTCAGTTCAGAAATGTCTCTGGGTAAGTTTTTGTGTGATGCCTTTCAAAGAGGGATGCTGATAGTAGTCATAGAGCAGGGGAGGAGGTCTAAAGCTGACTATAAGCCACCATTGCAATTTTATTCTTGTTACTGGGAACTTGTAAACTCTGCGATGTTATAGAGAGACCAGAGAAATGTGGTGGTGTATCTCTGTCTCCACCGAGCCATATAAAATAGTCAGTCTTCAGCTACCCTAGTCTCAGCAGGAGCACAGACCTGAATTGTCCCTGAAGCGCGTGCTGCAGCCTCACTTGACGTGCCCCATGCCATTCCTGTCCAAAATGTTTATATTGGGCAGTCCTATCCACAGCTGATCATATTAGGCAAACTATTCTTTGGAAATTATAATATTTATGAATGCATATATATGAAAGATGCCCTCCCCTCACTAAAGTAGTTTGTGGCCTATGCTTTAGAAACAGAACTTATTAAGACTGCACACATATGAGCTACTGTAATTTACTTACTGGAATTATTTTCCATCCCTCGTTACTGCTGAGGAGACCACGGCTGCCCTCCATCTGTGGAGAGGTCTTCATAAGAAAATGGGGAGCAGTAGGGAAACAGCATGGATTCTCCAAAGAATGCATTAGTTTATTTATTTATTTCAAATGTCTTTCATGTCTTGGCTTTGTGCATCTTTTCCAAGAAGCAAATGCTTCACAGATGGAAAGAAGCAATTTTCAGTTGTAAAAATTCTAAACAGTTCAGGTGAAATGAAAAACAGAGCTTCCTGGAGACGCGCCAGCTTTTTTTTTTTTTTCCTTCCGCAGCCTCACTTTGATTGTGAAAATATTCACCCACCTCCAGACTTCATAGCATGAGAAATGCCCTGCCTGGGGTCTAATCCGTGCCTGAGGTATCACTGCAGGGTTGGTTAGAAAGGAAGGTTCCTATTTCCACACAGACATTACACATCTGCTCTGATTTTCTGCAGGGTAGATCCACAGTAACCCTACTGCAAAAATTGAGTCTTACATAAACCAAGCTTATACTGGCATAGCTCCTCTTCTGGAGGGAGCTCTGCTATGTTGTCATCAGGAGAAGGTCTAATTTGTCCACTGATACTCTGTTTTCTGTCAATTCAGATGGCTAGGTAGTGAAATTAGGGAAAAAAATCATAGGTGATTTGTGAGAAAGAGTAATGAGCTTATTTTTAGACACCTCCCGCTGAGAAAACCTTTTAGGATTTACGGCAGATCAAATTAGCAGGAGCTTTCGTAATTACCCTCAGAACCTTTGGATATCACACACTGCCTATGAGGCACTTAAATCTTCCACACGCACCCCATGGGGAGCTTAACTCACCCTCCAGGATATCTGCCTCGGAGCCAGACACCTATAGCCAGACACCTATACATCTATGACCTGCTACGTGTAGACTGAAGCCCAGCAGCGGACAAAACAATATGTCCCCCGTGCCACCTGTGGCCGTGGGCGTGGAGCCGGAGTGATCCCCACGCGGGGCAGGCGTCTGCAATGGAGGGAACGAGCACGGGGGACTGGAGCTGCCTCCGGGTGCCTGGGCGGTCCAGCTCCCTGGGCTCTAAATCATTCGGGATCAGAGACTGAGGGAAGTACAGAAGAAGGCCCGTAATTATTAGCTGCTGCGGCGTCTCCGGGAACGCAGCTCCGGAACACACTAATGCATAATGCTCAGTCACTGGCTCACTCTGGATGTTGCAATGGGTTTTACAATGCGCGTTTGACAAGCGTGTCGTGCGGGGCTCTACGGGAAGAGAGAGAAACGCTCAGCAGTGGGTGCTGAATCAGGGTCTAAGTGTGTAATCCAAGGTTATTTGCTATAAAGTCTAGGACATTCCTTGAAAAATGTTGAGTTGTGCAGGAAATGTCTGGTTACTTGTGTAACTGTTTGCAAGATATACAAACTCATCAGGCTCTGACTCCTAAGTCTTATGACAATAATGCATTTTCTTCCAGACATGTTCAATTGCATATCTGATACACATACTGCTCGGCCAAAATGACTTGTAAGTGATTTATTTTGAATATCCAGCCTTTACCATATGACATCACCTCCTTAACTTGATGAAAAAAAGGTTTAGACTGAATTCTTCCCATTAAAAATAATGGGGCAATGGTTTCTTGATGCCAATATTTACTGATATCAAAGCAAAATATTGTCGTGGTTATTTGTCTTAATTTAGCCCAAACAGTACACAAAGCAGAGTGTACAAAAACAGTATGTTCTTTCTTCTAAACCAGATCATCACTTACTAATTACTATATGATTTGAATGAAAACAGAGGCATGATTCAGTGATGCTTTATAGAAATTATCTCACTATATTTAGAGTTTTTTTCTTACCCTGATTGATAGAGGGGTCATATAAGATTCCTATATCTGCCTTCATCCAAAATCTCAGAAGGATTGCTTTTTTATTGTCCGTTATACAAAATACAGCAGAATGGGACCCAGATCCTTTGCTAAGATCTCTAAGAAACAGCTACATTATGTATATATATATGGATAGTAATATACATAGTGTGTATATATGTGTGTGACTGTGTGTGTGCATGCATATAATCAATTTTTAAGCTTTAATTAAAGCTTACAGATCACAATGGTATTTGAACATTCCTAAAACTCAGGTGTTGCATTTGTGTTGGATTTGGATATGTTTTGCACAGACCATTTAGTGTATCTAAATCCAACACAAAATTCAACCTTGTGTTAGAGGAAGTTAATGTGAGAACTGATACGCCCAGAGAGGACCCTTTGCTTCTGAGCACAGACCTGGATGCAGCCAGAGATGTGCCTTACCTGCCTGTGATTTCTGTCCTATTTGGAAACGCACATGGAAACTCAAGGATTGCAAGCTCTGGTAAGGCATCAAAGAAATTTAATTTAAAGCAAGGACTGAATACCTAGAAGACTTTGTACAGAACTAGTCTGCTTCCAGCACACTAGGAAGACAAGATTTGATCCAAGATTTTTGACTGAGGACTCTGGGACACATTTGACTATGAATGAATCTGTCTCTTCCCTCTTAGATTTCTATTGCCTAAGAAATCTTTAGCAGAAGCTACGAATGCATTTCTCTCAAACCTTTCTAACGTAACACCCCTTGTTTACACGCATTCAGCAGACCTCTGTTTCCACCCATACTGGGCACTTCCTCCTCCTGCCTTCCCTTTAACAGTTCCCGTACCAGGCTCCCGTACCAAGGGTGGTGTGGTATAATGGGAACCATGTTGTGTCAGTGGTGAACGCATCAAAGCCCACTCATCGACTTCTTCTGTGCTTCACTGAGTACAAACATGCCCAAACAATGCCAAGCACATCCAACATGAACTTTTAGCCATAGCTCACGCGTTGTTGCTTCTGCGTGGAAGGAGGGAGGAGAATTTCTGCCCGGTTGCCACTAGATGGAGTAAAGCCAAAATTGTAGATTTAATTAGTCTTGCGATGGAAACGCACCCATCTCCTGTATAGTTTTTTTCTTAGATGAGTCTATTAAGCTGAACCAAGCCTGTCTGGCTCTAGATGGAGTGAAAGAGTCCTGTTTATTTTAGTATGCTGCATTGGTTTGTAACTAGGGTTCACTCAAAGGATTCATGGCACGTGGACTTTCCAGTTTGTACATTGGAGAGCTGAAGTCAAATTCTTAAAAGACAGGTTACCTTCTTTGTCTTCCAGCACCCAATTCAGATGCGTAAATAAGGAGTCTAAACTATGGAGAGGGTCCCTGTGCTATGACTGTGCAGGTACACAGCTTCTATTTTTAGGCATCTGAGGCAGATCATTGATATCTGGTGGTGCCGACATCCCTGAAAGTTTATCGATAGTCCATCTTCCCTTTCTCTTTCACTCTGTTAGCATGCCTTTTGCACTTGTCCGTGCGGGCATCTAAACTCCCATCCTCTGCTCAACTAATTACATACTAATAATACATGGGGAAATCACAAAATATTTCCTCTTGGCGTGCGGCGAACTATCACTTACACTGTTTTCACAGCACAGGTAGTATTCCCAGATGTGCTCAGCATTGCCCTAGTTCTGTTTCCAACTAGGGGAGTTTTACTATTGCCTTAAATGGCAGCTGACAGTAAGATAACAGTTATGGCTTCTGAAAATCTACTGCATACAGATGTGTATTTTGAAAAGTACAGTGCAGTTTGAACCGTGAGCATACACATATAAAGTTCATTACACTGTTGTTTTTGTAATTGTGACAATTCTGCATATACATGAAACTGTTGAACCCCCTGAAAGAAAGTCCAAAGGTGCTTTATGTACTGCTTAGTTCACTGAATAGAATAGAATAGAATAGAATAGAATAGAACAGAATCATAGAATCATAGAATCATAGAATCATAGAATCATAGAACCATAGGATGGTTTGGGTTGGAAGGAACCTTAAAGATCACCTAGTTCCAACCCCCCTGCCATGGGCAGGGACACCTTCCACTCAGCCACGTTGGGCCTTGAACACTTCCAGGGATAGGGCATCCACAACTTCTCCGGGCAACCTCTTCCAGTGCCTCACCACCCTCATAGTGAAGAATTTTTTCCTTATATCTGATCTAAATCTACCCCCTTTCAGTTTAAAGCTGTTACCCCTTGTCCTATCACCCTTGCAAAAAGCGCCTCTCCAGCTTTCTTGTAGGCCCCCTTCAGGTATTGAAAGGCTGCTATAAAGTCTCCCCGGAGCCTTCTCTTCTCCAGGCTGAACAATCCCAACTCTCTCAGCCTGTCTTCATAGGAGAGGTGCTCCAGCCCTAGAATAGAATAGAATAGACTAGAATAATAGAATAATTTCATTTGGAAGGGACCTACAACAATCATTCAGCCCAACTGCCTGAGCAATTCAGGGCTGACCAAAAGTTAAAGCATGTTATTAAGGGCATTGTCCAAATGCCTCTGAAACACTGACAGGCTTGGGGCATCGACCACCTCTCTAGGAAGCCTGTTCCAGTGTTTGACCACCCTCTTGGTACCTATTCCAGTCCTGAGAACCCTTATCTCCTATCGCATATTATTTGGAAAGAAAGTAAGCAATTCATTCATACTCGTCCTTGAATCTGAATTATAAGCTACTTTTTACCTTCATTCCTTCTGAAGCACGAAACATTTCTACTTCATAAACTTTGAAGATCTTCTGCTAACCAAATGAAAGCCTTGCAGATCTCTGCTACCACTAATACTCTTCCAGATGAGGCTGCTTGGACGTTACTTCTTTTCCACCAAGCGAGGCTCCTTTTTACTGTACTCAATGATGAAATGATTTAAGGCAATAGCTGGTTAGAAATCCAAATACATCTCACCAAGAGCTTTTTAAAAGAAAATGTTGTTGAGGAATGTTTCTGCTTGAAGAATAATCTTGTATTTTCTCCAGGAAGTTTTGAACAGATTCGGGAAAAAATAGAAACTTTAAACAGAATGATGTATCTACTTAAAATGTTCTGTTATGGTATTTTTGCAGGTTTTTTTAGAAAGCAATGAAGTTACCATTTATAACAAAACAAGAAATTATAAATGTATTTTATATTAATTGATCTTTTGACTCAAACCACCATTTTGTTTGAGATTTTAAAACTGATTAGAGGAAATTGCAGGTCATCTGGACAGCAAAAAAAGTTGCCATTTCAGCGTAGAGTACATCAATTTGAAATAAAAACAATGTTTCTGCACGCAAGAATATTTCGACCTCTCCTAGGGAGCTCCCCATGCCAAACGCTTACTTCTCCATGTGGTGCCTGCACACTTCAAGACTGTCCGGGTTTAATGACTAGAGATGGCTTGTGAGTTCTCAGTGGTGCAAGCAAAGCTGACTGTTGCCACTCCAAGGCTAGTGGAGCGGGGCGAGAG
>NW_009208184.1:18687-30660 GCF_000690835.1 Fulmarus glacialis
TAGCTGTTCAGGCTTGCTGCTCCTGATGCTTCCAGGGGGACAGGGAAACTGAGCCCAGCTGGGCTGCTTCCAGCCCAGGACCGTGACAACTTCCCACATCCCAGCTCTTTCTTCAGCAAAGCAGTGGAAACATCCAGGTTAGACCTCTGGCATAGGCAGACTCTGTTCCCTCCCCGCCCCCCCTTCCATGGTCGTATCCTGCCAAAGCAACTTGCCCAGGCCTACTGTTAGCTCTGATTTTGACTAATAATTCATTTACTTTGCTCAGTTCAAGAGCACCACGCCAGAATTTACAGGGTATTTAGGTGAGAGGCATGTCTTCTGCTACCAAAGGGCATGAACCCCTCAGCAACCAAATTATTTTTCTTACTGAAACTGTAAACTGGATGGAGCTGGCATATCATAACTTTCTGAACAGGAGTTTGGCTAGGCTATCCTATGTGCTACAGGACTTTTTGACACAAAAAATGTCAAACACACACACCCTTCTTCACTGATAAATTTATGATTGTATTAACTCCCTCTTCCTTGACATCCCTGCTGGAGTATTAGTTTAGTATCACATCTCATGAACATCAGGTGCATCAATAGCTCTTGAAATTAACATAGATTTTCTTTCAGGGCTCTCACACATGTCTCCTAACAATCCCTCATCCTATTTTCTTCATAAAACTGGGCACCACTGTATTAAAAATGTGCTACGAAGGAGCTGATGATTATTTGTTGCTTTGATTACACACGTTGAATGTAGCCGTTAATATCCACATACATTTCTAATCTGCATGGGTGGGGGGGATCCACCACAACTACCTAACTTCAGTTTCCTAAAAATTAGGCATCAAATAGAAAGGACTTCTCTAGCTTTTTTGGTACTCAGTGGAGAGAAAGAAGCTCTTTCATAGGGCAAATCATTTCTTCTGAAGACGTGTAAGGCTATGGCATCAATAACTCTCTAGAGATATTTTTCTCTCTCTGCCAGTCATAAAAGGGGACCTAGGTGACTAACTTAAAGTCGATAACTAATTTTTTAAAAGCTAAAGTTAGGTCAGATGAATGCCAACAGCTATGCCTTAACTTTAGCATCTAGTGAAAAAATGTTTTTATGTCAATTAAAAACCTCTGTATCAGGAATATAGCTATGCATATGCTAATGCATATGTATTTAAATATTAGTGAGTCTATCTAAACCCCCATATAGGTACAACTACATTAGACTAATTTGCACCAACTACGTTTATTTCAAGATAGGATTTCTTTGTGTCTCTTTCCTTTCTGACCTACCTTTCTATCTCTTCATAGTCTGGAAGACATCACTGCCTAAATACTTGGTATGTGGTCATAGGTTTTTTAACTTATTGAAGAAAAAGCATTTGGAAACATCTCACTCTCTTCACTGCATATTGCTTGGCAATATTCTATAGTGCAAAAGTGATTTTAAAATTGGGTTGCTTCCTGTTGCTCAGCTTGTAAGCCTCAAGTCTTTATATAATTTTGCAGCTGTGAAATATCATTTCATTCTAAGGCTGTAAAGAAAATTGCTTCCTTCTCTGTTGTTCAGGCAGGACCACCAAGCAAAGGGGAGACAGGATCCTGCTAGGAGCTGTGCTGGCTCTGCCTGAGGTCAGAGCAGGGGAAAGCGAGCGGCTGCAGTTCATGTACACGCAGCATTTGTGCAGAACATGTTTGTGCCTGGAGCACGGGAGCCAACAGCGCGCGCCCGGGACAGACACAGCTCTGTCAGTGTGTCCTTGCCGTTCAAACCTGTTATGCAGCCACCCCAGCGCTAGGTCTGTCCTTAGTTGGGAAAGAAAATTATGCCAATGAAAGCGATTCTTTTTGATATGGAAAAACGTCAGAAGGGGCTAGGATAAGATTAGCAAAACAATTCCATTGCTGACCAAACACAAACTTAAACCCAGGTCACCAAAGGTGAAATGTCACTACACCAAGTTATGTAGTTTTGACTTCCCAGTTAATCCTTATTTCAAGGTAATGAAACTCAACTGTCAGCTGGAATACTGTGTCCAGCCCCAGTATCCACACCTTCAAAAGGATTTTGAAAAATTGCAAAGCGTTCAGGAAACTACTTCAGGAATGCTTTGAGAACTCTTTAATCCAGCAGACAAAGGCATAACAAGATCCAGTATCAGAAAGCTGTGTTTTGAAATATTCAGATTAGAAATAAGGTGTATGAGAATTGCATAGGCAGGGAGGGACTTACTAGATTCTCCATCACTGCAAACTTTTGAATCTAGACTGGTTTATCTTGTAAAAAAGATCATCCTCTGCTTAACTAGAACTATGGATTTGAGGCCAGAATTAGCAAGATTCATCAGCTTCCCTTTGGGGCTTGGTAAGCAATAAGTCAATGAAAAGTAAGGTACTTAATTTTAAGCCTTATGCCTCATGTCTTTTCTTTTTGAGTATGCATGTGAAAGTTGGTACAATAGTCTTATACCCAAAGGAAAATCTGGCCCAAGCTTTAGATAAATTCTGATAATTGGTTATTTAAAATTATGTTCTTAGATTCTTATAGATAAAAAAATATATTGTGTCCCTTTTTTTTTTTTTGGTAGTAGAGATGTGAGTTATGATCCAAACTTACACATATGTTCAAAGAGCTGGAAAAGAGGTTATGCTGCAAAAAAACAAGAAAACAATTTACTCTAGGACTCTCTTTCCATACTTATTCATTATCCACTTGCAAATCATAAGCTCATCAGATTTGGTCAGTATTTAGAGCCATTCAGCTATATTTTCATTAAAAGAATTTACTGTAAATATACTTGAGACCGTTCACATTTATATTTGATATTCTTATTGCAATGGTTACCTGGTATTGTTTATGCTACCTGAGTGGATGAGAGGTCTAACACATCCAATGCAAATACTTGCACATTCAGATTGAAGTGTGGCATCCACAGACGTTTGCTTGAATAAAACTTCATTACTTAACCAGAATATGAAAAAGTGCATAAGGAAAACCAAAATTATTTAAAGTCCTAAAAATATTCTCTGAGTACTTTGCACCAGTGCAATGAACATTCAGAGGAAAGTGGCATGATACTCAGCCATGAGTATCATGAGTATTGTGAGATTTCCAACATCCCCTTCTATTTTACACATCATTTTTCCAGGTGGTATGCTGCCCCTTTTACCTATGCAGAGGTCCTAACCCTTATCTCTGAACATCAAGTCCCAGAAGGTTTATTTCTGAATTTCCTAATGGTTAGGGGCAACGGCACTATGCCTGTCTTCTTATATAACATTTAAGCAGACAGTGATGGTACTGGAAGCAGGCCTGAAGATGTGCTTACATATTCAGAGGTTTGTCTGGTTTTTTCTGATTATGTAAATTGGCTTAATAGGAGTCAATAGTATGAACTGTACCTGTCTATCACACACACACCCCTTCTCAACAAGAAGACTCATAAGGTTGATCAATGAAAATACAGATCTAGGACTAGAAGAAAGATAATTATGGTGGGTCTTGCCTTCTTGTTTCTAGTATGATTTTAGCAGTCTAATCTTGTTTCTTTAGCATGCAAATTTCTCCTTATTTCTACCCAGGCTTACTGTCATATATAGAAAAGTGGATTATTCAGATCCTATATAGCATGGCATGAAAAGAGAGATAAGTATGCACAGCAGTACTGTCATTTTTAACTTGCTGAAGATCCTCAGGTACTTTGGAGCTGGATGCTTTATAAATACCTGGTTGTAATCAAATACGTCCCCTGGAGAAAGGATGATGCTTTTCCAAATGCAGCGTCAAGCACTCATGACACCTGCAGACCCTGTAAAATAATAAACATTCCTGCACGGCCTTGACTGCTTTGTGTTCTGTAGGGATGATTCCTTTCTTGTCCCTGCATAATTTAGAAAGAATTAAAATATGTAGCATATTTTATGTATTATTGATATCAAAACGGATTTACTGGTGCACTTAGGCTTCTGCATTCACTATGCATTTACGTGAATAGTAAGACATCTCATTATCTATCAAGTGAATATTTACTAGTTGTTAGGTATAGCTACCTGAAGCACCCAACCCTGTGATGTTTAATACTCTGGCAATAATCCCAGCGCATCACCAAGAAACTCCCTAAATAGTTTGCTCGAATATTCATAAAGCTCAAATGCTTTCTGAGAATGGACAGAGCTATGCATTAACTCAGGTTCCAGCGCAGCCTCCCATGCGGCGGCAGGCGAGCTAGTGAGCAGCGAGCGGTCCTCCTGGAAGTCGGGGCAGCAGAGCCACGGCCACCGACCAGGCTCCCCCAGGCCCCTGGCCCGGAGTGGGAAGACAGCACGCCTTGCTCCTAGCATTTGTGACAGAGCTGCTCAGATGCCAGATTTGCTCGAGACGTATCTTATTTGGTAGTTCTGCTCTCTTATCAGTTTGAACCTTATATTTGTACCTTTGGGGAAAAGGACATAGCCAGCTCAAATTCAAGAAATTCCTTGCCTCTCCAAGAAGAGGAAAAGACAAATCTTTATTTCTTTTTTTCTTAAATTCAGTGTGTGTAAATATTCTCAATGTATATACATCATTTTCATTGCATAACACAGAGTATTTGGGATCATTTTGTTATTTAAAAGAAGACTCTTCATAGTGAATCCACCCACAGCTGACAAAGACCTGTGATTAACTAATAACAAAAAAAGAAGGAACTGAAAGAATGAAGAAACAAAATGCTATATTACTTAATATACATGTATATCTGAAAGTTTAGCTGGACAATTTAGTCAGAACCGGGCAGGCATTATTGTGTGACATTAGGAGCAGAGAGAAGGAAAAAAAATCCCATCATTTATATGGAGTTGATGAATGATGTATTAACTGTGCGTAAATTGTATAAAACAGGCCAGACAGATTGACAAAACTTGGCAAAAATAATTCAATCCACAGAGTCAAATTATGCAATAAAACCAAGCTGGTGCTATTCAAACTGGTACATTTCACTTAAAAAAAGGTGGAAATATTCCTAGATTCCCAACAAATCATAGATTCCACTTGTTTTGGCCAAATCTCAGTTCCTTTCTAGTTCATGCAATACATATGAATGTTTTCGTAGTGATACAAATTTTGTTGTCGTTCAGTATTCCTGGTCCCTGATCACATCTATTTACTTCCTAGGGTTATGAAAAAAGCATCTTAAGAAAATATCGTAAGAGGATGTAGACTGGACATTATGTTTATGAGGCTTCCTAAAGAACAGGACTTGCAGGGACAGTCATATGTGGCAAATGTTATGTTACAGGATATTCTGTGCTCTGTCACCTCATTACCTCATTCAGTAGAGGCTTAATATTGTTTCTCCATAACATTTAGCTGACATGTTCATAATATGTTTGAAATATTGAAAGAGGATACTATCCTTTTGTTTAAACCGATGATTTCAGTGAAATGCTTGTGTAGTTCCCAAACGTCCACTGCCAGTCACTATCAGTGAGATAAATTTAGGTTTAACTAAAATATCTAATTCAATTGCACCATGTGATATTAATATACTTTTCCCTTGTGTGCTGTACATATTAAATTGTTATCGTATGTATTCCATCCTCAACGTACCCCTGGCAGGAATCTTGTCACTTAAAATCTGCCCTGCTGTCAGAAGGAACCATCCATCATTTCATTTGTTTGCTTGGAGCATCCTCCGCTGCTTGGGGTGGGGATGGGCTCCGTTTGCTTTGGGGAACTTACATGTCTCCCACAGCCTGCTTGCTCTGTCGTAGCGAGGAAGAAAATGCTTGTTAAGTTCGAAGGAGACATGGTCTCAGTCATGGACAGCAATGGTCTGCCTCAAGAGCAATTATAGGGGAAAGCCTGAAGTACACAGAGCGAAAGAGCTGGAGCTTTCCTAACGAGGTCTAACAGTGACTTAGCAGGCTGAGAATCGTCTTTTCCCCTTCTTCGTAGCTGCTGTGACATGAGGTCCAGAAGCAAGGACAACATGGTCTTTTGGGTGAGTTTTTTCTCCTTTGGGCCATTAGTCTTCTTTCATTTTAGGGAAGTTTTGAACGATTTTTCCTCTGAAACACCAGAGATTTGAAACACCTTGAACTAAAGAAAGAAACTGGAGCACATTATACAAGGCTACAATATCTATGGCTGGGTTATAGACCAGGTTTTGAGAGGAAAACCACCAGGAGATTAGGAACTAAGGAGGAGGAAGGAAATGTTAGCTGATGCAGCTGGAGAAAAAAAATACCCCCAAGATCTTAAAACTTTGTATTTTACTTTTTCTTCCTTTCCAACTGCATGAACTTGTGCTGTTTGGGAGTAGAGGGAGACGTCACACAAAGAGCTCCACTTGTAAGAATCTCACTCAACACATTTTCATGAAAGAAATTAACCAGGGACCCAGTTAATTACTCACAGTTCTTGGAAGAAGCTATATTGGCTGCCTTCCTGGTTCCACACATATTGCCTTTATTAGTCGTTATACGGCAAGTGAATCATACATGACAGAGCTGGTCTGGCTCTAATATTTTGAGGTTATCTGGTCCTATTTAGTGATGTTCCCTAGAGATCCAGATGTCCCCACAGCCCCTCATGACAGTGAAGAAGGAAGACAACTCATCCCGAATGGACTTCTGCTCTCTGCTGCTCATCTCTCTTCTTCGGCTAGGTAGTCTCTCAATCCAACCAGAGAAAACAGATGGAGTGGAGGTTAACTGGTCTCCTCATTCATTCAATTCATCTTGGATATAGGCACGATCATCTGCTCTAAAACCTCTAGAGCATCATCAAAACAGGGTGAAAAAGGAGTGTCTAAGTTTAATTCAGGGAAGGGGAATGACAGACCTCAGATAGCTTAACATTAGTTTATTCTTTTAATTGTCATTAAAAGTAGTTCCAAGCAAAAATCCAGATCTGTGTCATAGAGTGTATGAAACAGAAAATATAGGCCTGGACACGTGTAATGCTTTTGCATATGAGATCACTGCTTTCACTCCAGATGAGCAATTTTCGAAGGGTTCTGGGCGGTTTAGGTTCCTCAAACTATTTTTGAGAATTCAAGGATTTTGTAAAGGGTTCATGACTTAACGAACCACAGCTTTAAAAATAGTCTTGAGAAGCACGCATTGGGCTACCATGTTCTGAGAAAGGACCAGTGAATATCTACAGACCCATTCCGTCTTAAAAGGGAATGACAGCATTAACATTTCACACCCTCCTTCCCTCTGCTTTTTTCTGTTCTTCACTAGTTACTCCTTTTCTTACCACAATCTCCTCAAGACCAGTATGGCAGCATGTATCATTAAGCCTTCACCAGGCCAAGCAGGAATCATCCCCAGGCTGGAAAAAAATTCCAGTCAAGGAGAAGTTTATTTCAGACCCCGTGTAGACTCATCTTTTTTAATCTGGTAAACAGAATTCGTGAACCTTCTGGAGAGTTTTCAAAGGTAGATGTGTGAGGAGCAATCATTTCCTCCAAGAAAACACGCAAAGGAGAGGCAACTTTCAAATACCTAAAGCGCAAGTTCCTGGAGCATACAGATGGGCTCAGGGCATCTGGATAGAGCTTGGCTCAAATTAAATGTTACTGGGAATTAGGTGAAAGAAGATAAAGGTAGAGAAAGGTGCTAGCACTTTCTTTTCCTTCTAAGGAGCACACAGAGTTATTTATGTTTGAAGTCAGAATCAGGCAAGACTGAGAGAGTGTCATTCATGTCTGCTGTGAAATACAAAGATGGCATTTTTGACAGGAATAGTTTTATCCATGTTAATGAAGTTCATTACTGGGGGGTTGGATGAAGTATTTACTCATGTCCCGGGATGGGATGTTGCCCTGTCTCAGGCAGAGACATATTTTAGAGTTGTTTTTCATAGCAGAGATAAAGTACTGAAAAAACAGGACCCAAATTACCGCTGCTTGGAGTGCTTTTCTGGCTTGAATCCACAATGTTAGAAAGAACTCCAAATTAAAAAACAGGTGCACTATGTCCAAAGGCATTTAGGTGCCTAATTGTCTATGAAAACAGTACGAGCTGTTGAAGATCTTGACAAATGTGATTTATCTTAAGGGGACGCGACATTCTCCTGCATTCTTGCAGCTTCTCCTAAGCCACGACCCAATATTGCCGCTACGACCTATTCCACAGGCGGCTGAATTATCATGCAGATAAGCTATGTGCCAAACGCTCTGCGTCAGCAGTGGGATATCACGTCGTATAATTCCCATTCAGCAAGGTGGCTTGAAACGGGAGTTATTAAGGACCCACAAGTGGAATACTTGCGCAAAGTGACTGTAGCTGGGGTGGGTCCAGCCGCTGAGACTGAGGAACTCAAGACCAGGAGTCAGTCACCGAGGACAGACCAGCCCAAGGCGCCGGATGGAAAATACGCTCAGGAAAACAGAGAAATCAAGGCTACCCCAAACCAAAGAGCAAATCAAGAGCAAGGTCAGGAAATCAAAGAGCTTGTACTAGAAGTCTTGGATAAAGATGAGTTAGGATTAGGACAAGATAAGGCAGGTTAGTCAAGAGGCAGGAACCGTGCAGAACCAAAGGAGATGCAAGGCAGTGAAAGTAGTTTGTGGGCTTGCCCCCTGTGCCTGAATCAGAAACATATGCCAGCCCTCAGACAGTCAGGTTTCTCAGGACACGGATCTCCTAGGAGAGTATTGAGCCCAGCTCCTGGCAACAGAGCTTGGCTCTTAGTCAGGGCCTGAGAGAGGAGGATGTGTGCCTAGCCTGACGCAAATGATCAGTTTGCTCATTCAGTGTAGGTATGTCAATTTACAAGCAGGGAAAATTTGTATAACGGAATCACCAGATCTCTCAGGTTTCTTCTTTTCCGTTTCATGAAACTCTGTGGATCCTGTCTCGGGACAGGAATGAGGTTGGGGTATGTGATGGACTGTACCATCTCTCAGGCCTCCTTTGGCTCTGGGGCAGTGCTCCCCAGGCAATCCCGCCAGATGTGTTCACAGATCAAGACAAGCTCCGCGTTCAGGGCTGCAAAGCAGAACAGAGTTTCTGTAACGGCGGTGACGAAGATACGGTCCTTGCTGTGAAGGAGATGGGCAGCAGTTGTTTGTGTTTCGTCTCAGTGTGAGACAAAAGGCATGGATTACAGTCATTCCTGAAGCGTGGCCACATCAGAAGTAGAGTGTAGTAATGAAATCTGTAGATTAAAAGTAGGTATATGCTTCAACAGCTTGCTGAATTACGGGCTCTGTAATTGCCAGGGGACGTTAAAAGGTTAGTCTGTTAGTTTAAGTACAGCATACAGTAGAAGTCAGGCACTCACACTGGAGGAAGGATGCAGTAATATCAGTATGAATGTGCTTTATACTGATATTGCTAGGTAACTGCTCTCTGCAGCATATCACTATTTTAGTTTTAAAAATCAAAACTAAACCTGCACACCTAACTGAAGTATTTTTAATGGCATAAAATTCTGGTTGTAGACCAGAGCAAAGAATAAACATGCTATGTATTCCCTATATCAGATCAACACCCTTCGCAGCTCTTGTTAACCAAATTGTAAAAAAAAAATGTTGTTTTTAATCCAAAATGTCTCAGTTAGTCTGACTACTAGATATGTGGAAGGAATATGTGTGAAAAACAAACATTGATCAAATAGAAAATGTAACATTCCTGTTTTAAAAATAAGGCATGTAATGAGAAAATAAAAATTATTTATGAAGTCAAACGACTTTTAAATCTTTAAATTCCCCACATACCTTCTAGGATTATAGTAACCTGTGGAAGGTCATTATAGTTATGAGGGAAAAGAGTAAATAAGCACTTAAGCAGACATAAATAAAACGGACAGGTTAAAAGCTATTAAACTGAACAAGACTAGAGGGAAAACTAATCAGTGCTGTAAAGGAATCCAAACTAACACAGGAGAAAACAAACACAATATTGAGGATGGCTAATGGGAAGTAGCAACTCTGGAAGTACAAAATCTTATGAAGTCCCAAGTCATCTGTACCGCAGAAAGTTCTTGGGTTATAAGGAGGAGCACAAAGAATTTATTACAGGAAAACTGTAGCGAGTTCAGAGCTTTTCCCCGAAATAACACAAAGCAGGAGATAAAATTTGTGTAGAGGCAATAAGGTAATACGGTTGAAAACTAGAAGGAGGCCTAAGGGAGCAGCCTGCCACGGCGTTTGCTTCAGCAGCCGCTCAGCTGGAGGGCCGTGCCCCTTCCTCTGCCACGGCTATCCCTCTGTCAAGGGAGAGAAATGGGAGGCTGAAGAAAGGGCTTGAAAATGGAGTATGATTCAAGAGCAAGCATTCCTCCTAGGAAAAAGTCAGGGTGAAGGAAGGCACCACCTTCTGACTTAGGAAATACTGGAAGGCGATCAGCCAGTCGTTTGGATCAGGAGCGTGTGGGAAGAAATATGCCTGCTGTAGAGGTGTCGGGGGGGTGATGGAGATGCGGCGTGCGGGAAGAAATATGCCTGCTGTAGAGGTGTCGGGGGGGTGATGGAGATGCAGTGGCTGCTGTGCCATGGCAAGAAAAGTAGCTTGATCTCCAGACTAGTAATTTCATTTCTCCCACGGAAAAATAAATAGGCAATGTGTGAAGGAAAAACATATAATGAAAAAGAAACGGGATTTTTTTAGTTACTCTTGTGTTCCAGAGGTGTCGCTCCACTGAATTCACTGAGGGATGTTTTTGCTAATAAAGCTTTTAAAGTGAGGGGTGGATTATACTCCAAGTATGGATATTTCTAAATATGTCTGGTTTTATATATTTCTCAATATTTCTATTTTTATTTTTCTGACTTTTGCCTGGATAAAAAAAATAAACAAAAACATTTTTTTAACTAGTTCTGTATGCCCCAAAGAGTCAAAAGTATGCATGCTTTCTAGAGAATGAAAAATAGCATACAATTTCGTGGGAAAAAAATTAATTAAATAGAGAATCAATTAACAATGTTATGGAGGTTACCGTTTAAAAACGTACATGCTGCTGTCGTGCAAAGGCATCTCTGTTTCAAATGCTGCAGTCTGCCAAATTTAGATAAATGTTGACTTTTAATGGCACCTGATGTACCAACAGGCATAGACACTACTTAATTCAACAGCATCAGTTAACTGCAGGTCATTGCATTAATTAAGAGTGAATCTGTTATAACTGATCATTTTGTTCTCCCTAATTTTAATAGGCAATTTTGCCAACATGTTTACTGGAAATATTACAACATCTTCCTGCGCTGAGAAAACCCAAAGGGCCTATTTATCTGGTTCAACTGTATTCTTGTTTAAACAGAGGGTCATACTGAAACCAAAGGATTGCCATTTTGCCCAGAAGACAGGTCTAAGATTTGACTTAAGACAGCAGCATGTAGCAGGAGGGGGAATCCTTTTCCACAGGCCACTTAAGGCATCCTGAGCGAAAAGGATGCCAACATCAAAGATGCACCAAGGACCGGCAATCACAGCCGCCACGACTGAATAACCCTAGATTCAGGAAGAGGAGGCTTAGCATCCTAATTTTATTTTCTGTGCATGCCATGATTTGACGTGTAGTTAAGCAAGACAGGGCTAGGAACCCAAGCAGTGTAAGAAAAGCAAACTAAACTCAGGCAAAGAACGCTTTGTCCTACCTCAGATTTAGCCCTCAGGTGATCGGGCGCTGCATGCTTTTAATTTTACCAGCTAGGGATATTTTTTAAAATGTTCAGAGAACAAACGTGTCTGAATATTGAGCGTGACACAAAATGTCATGACTGCTTAAAGCTGCAGGTCCTCCAGCCAAAGGAGGAAGATGCGAAGGGAAGGAGCGCGTTTTGTCAGATCCAGGGTGCGAATGTCCCTGCATGAACAAAAGGCTCGGGATTGGAGGCCGTGTTAGGGAAAAGGCGGGGGTGGGGGGAGAAGAAGACAGGGGGTGAGGTCTGCCCACCAGGTTGCGAGGCTGGAGGCTGGCAGGGAGGAGCGGAGCCGCAGGAGGCGACCGGAGCGTGTGGGGCGGCGAGGGGAGGCGGGCGGGGAGGCAGCGGG
>NW_009208185.1:0-21520 GCF_000690835.1 Fulmarus glacialis
GTCATGCTGGAGCACCTCAAAGCGTGTGGCCATGGATAAGCCCATGACAGGGGAGGTACACCCCTGAAGGGATTGCAGCCATGGGTCAGGCCATGCTGGAGCCACCTTTATGGCTTCATAGACCCGAGTCAGGGCAGCAGCTGGTTCAGCTCCCTGGCTGACCGATCCTTGAAAGATTGCCTGTCTTTATCTGAATTTATTCACTTCTGTGCAATCAGAATTTCTTCTATTCTAAGTTTTCTAGCCTTCAAAAAAAATAAATCAATAGACTAACAGACATTATAAAGCAAAAAATGACTAATAGATTAGTCTGTAATTCAGTGAACAGTTAAATTCAGAGTTCTTAAAAGTGTATTTTTCCCTTGTATGTGCCCAGCACACCTTTTCCTATACTCCCTGAATAAGCAATTGATATGTCATCAGGGAAATTTGTAACTGGCAATCAATCGCAGCAGTTCTGGAGAGGTGAGTGAACAATGGTATGAAATTCAGATACTATTATGAACTGCATTATTTTCAACTTTTTGAGTTGCATGAGTATTACATTAATGACTTTCAATTTAACAGCCCGGGTTTTTTACAGAAATTTTCATTGTTCATTTACAGCACTGCTCATACAATAATAGACAAAACAGCTCTCAAGAAACTGTGAAGGAAACTCTTCAAATCAAGAAAAAGCACTGAATGTGAGTCTATGAGAAAAGAATTCAGCCAACACCAAGCACTTTAAAAAAAACGGAACTAAAAACTGTATTTTAGGAATAAAAGCTTCCACTCCTAAGTAACTGCAGTAGCTGGTGAAACTACTTGGTACTCTGACCCTAAATTATCTTAATGTATTCCCAAATATATATGTTATCAGAGCTTACCAGAATGCTTCCCATGCTACCATATTGCCCCTTAACTCCACCTTTAAATGTCAAATCATGCCTTTTTTATCAATCCTATGGTACAATCTGTTTATTGTTGACTAAGTTTTTTATGGTCCCAGAAAGTACCTTAATAGGAAGGACCTGAAACAATTAATGTTTTTGTTAAAAGTACCAATGCAAATGCAATCAAAAAACAGAAAGAAAATGAGAGATTTTGTGAGATTTTCAGTCTCAGCTTGCTTTATTCATCTTTCACTCTTCTATTTTACTCTCAGGCGATGCTCACCTCTTCAATCGCACCTGCTGAAATTCTGTGTCCGGCAACATTGATCACATCATCAGCTCGAGACAGGACATACAAATAGCCATCTTCATCCATATAGCCTGCATCCATAGTATCGTAATATCCCTAGACACAACACAACCAAAAATAAACTCAGAAATAGTACTAGGAACACCCATTCATTTCCTGTGAAACCAACAAACAAAACTGATTGTTTCAAATGAAATACGTTTTTGGTGCCTGAGAAATTTAATTCTCCAATATTTTTCACCATTCTTATGTTCTAATATACTGTGCAGCCCCCTTTCCAGAAAGGTTTTGTAACCTTTGTTAAGACAGAACAGAAGACAATACATAAACCTGGATTTTTTCCCACTCTGCTTTCTTTGACCCCTGACAGCTTGGAGAAGGATGTTGCCCGAGTCTACACAAGGAGAATGGAATTGTTACGATAAAATGACAGTTGTCAAATTGCCCCTAAAGATATTCCTGTTTGCTGGATCCAAACATACATCATCATCATCATGATGCAAGTGCACACAAAAAATAATTTACCTGATGAATTCACTCATTTACTTTTATTGAGCCAAACCTTCCATTTTGGACATTCACATAGGACCAATCTATCTATTTCTATGAGTAAAGGAGGAAGCCAGTCCTTGGATAGTTCATCTGACAGGGAAACATAACCAATTCAGTAAGGAGCCATTTACATGCACAGGGGGCAAGTGTATACTTTGGACTTTTTCACAGCTAGAATGACTGCATGTCAACGGCAGTAGTATATTTGAAGCTATGCTAGTCTAAGGTTGCGAGGCTTATATCTTTTATTAGATCAAATGACATAAAAAAAGGTTTTGATTCAGAAGCTTGAGGTTTACTTCTTCTGTTTCAGATCTTAAAAAAAGAAAACAACAGTGCCCAAAAGCTTAAAGTATGTATGAAGAAATTTTTACCTTGAAATGTTTTTAATTCTGTAACATATATATCAGAGATCTCCCATTAAAATAAGATATGATAATTTTGTATGTTATCCAGTTTAAATCTACTATCATCCAGTTCTGCAGGATTACCAAAAGTTTATATAATTCACTTTGTAATTCTTACTGGAAATTTTTGAAAATATAACTTCTGGAATGTTTCTTGATTTTCCCAAAGACCTGAGAATGCTCCAGGAGGCAAAGGCAACCTTAAATTAAAGAGAGCAGAGTGAAGTAGTTGGAAACACAGATATAATGAGTGTAACTCATGCTTTCCATTCATACTTTATATTCAGATAAATAATAATTGGCTATATAATCAGAACCCATTTCTGTTTAATAATATGCTGATAACAGATCAAAAAGACCATATACTTGCTGTGATCATGTGCATATAGCTCTGAGCTGTATCCAGACCATACCTTTTATATAACATAAGCATCTCTGGCATTCAGTAAAATAATGTTTGGTCTAGTAAACACTATATACTGTACTATAAATGTTATCAGCATTCAGCTTTCAACATCTCCACAAATGAAGTATCTGCCAGAAATGTGTGCATATATGCTATGATACAAACAACTTCATTATTATAGGTATCTCTTTCTCTAACACACATACACACTCACACATGTATAGACATATGAATTGAATTATCAGACGCACATATCTTCAGTTTCTGTAAAAAGATATAACTGAAATTACTTCAGTCATGAAAATCTAAATAAAAATGCTTTTCTTTTTTATTTAAACTGTGCATAATATTATTGGAATTCTTGGAGGAGTTCTTTGAAAGTACATTGATAAAAGTCACTCTCAGAACTTTCTAAAATAACTGGACTTATTTTTATTTTTTTAAGAAGTGAAGCTGCAAGATTTTGGATTGTTTTATTAGTTGAGATTTTAATGCATACTATAAACTCATTCTTCAGTCAAGGGTATGGGCGTGACAAAATATGGGATATTTCACATACATATCTGCCGAAAGAAGAGAAGCTACAGAAGTCTCAGCTAACAAAGAAGTGGTTGTTTTCTCCTTCAAAGCTCTGATAGGGTTAAACACAGCTTACTTGAACTGCCTAAAAGATACATATTCAGACATATCAACACAAATTTTATGAAGTTTAACCCTAGTAACAGAGAGAGAACATGCAAGAAAGCTTATATATACAGATAAAATCATAAATGCCTCATACAGATTTTACTAGCATATGCCTGCATTCCTAACCAGCAAATTTTTAGCCAGGGGTATTTTATTTTCTACTCCGATAATGCCCCTATGACATCAAAAGGCAACATCTCTAGCAGTGAAACACCCCTCTGTAGCGTAGCAACACTGATATCATTACCAGTCTCCTATGACATGCAGGTCACAACAGCTCAGTGACATCCACATTTCTAACATTACATTTACAAAAAGAATACTTACAAATATTTTTTTTTTAACCTAAATATGGTATAAATAGTACAAGCTACACTGAAAAGGACACACCATCTAGTAATGATTCAAATCCATGATTTTTTACAATCCCAGTTTTTTTCAGAGTAATTCAGCTCGAGTAGCATAATAGAATATACTACTATAAATATTACTACTTTCTCTGAGTGTTCTGGCTCAACACATCCTATAAATCACATTCCATGAAAGTATGGTTACGGTAAGGCCAGAAATGCCAAGACACTTCCCAGGTAGTCACCCAGGCTTCAGGAGGGCAGGTTGGCTTCTGCCCATCTGGAGGGAATTCACTGGCCTATTTTAAGCCTTACAAGCTTAGTAAGCATCCTTGTGATACACAATCATGAGCTATAGAGTATTTGCCTTGGGAAAAAAAAAATTAGAAAAACAATATATTGATCCCAGTGTTTGTGTATGTATGAATTTAAAAGAAAAATCTCTTGGATAGATTCAGGAAAAAACACTAGAGAATGGTAGTTACTATGGTTGTTGCCTGGTTGCTAATAGCATAGCAATTCATAAAAGCCTCAGTCATTGCAAATTTTGTACTTTAAGTTTATTTAACAGTCTGAAACATCCTTGTGATGGGAGAGAAAGGAAAACTCATATTGACAAAGTCCTTAATAATTTCTCCACAGCTCTATTCAGTACTTCACAGTTAGTCTTTAAATAGAAGAACCAATTTTATTACTGAAATCAGAAAAACATTTTTCTTTCTGTAACTGTAATTGTTTAGAAATCTAAACACAGAAGTATGCAACACATCACCAAAAATATAATCCCTGCTCCCACTATTCGGAGTTTTGGGGCTTTTTTTTGTTTCTTTGTTTTTCTTGTCGTTTTTTTTTAAAAGCAAATTGCAATGATAAGTACATCCACAGTGCGTATTTCGTGACTCTATGGAAACCACACTACTAAACTACTGGCTACCGCAGGTATCTCTATAGAGCAAATCATAGCACAATACAGACACAATCGGAAAATGTGCCTCCATGGCTTTCTGTAAAAGATTACTTGCAGTTAGGACTCCATTCCATCTACCAAGCAAAAACTGAATGCCATCTTCCATGTGTCTATCTTTCAGGCAAAATAATTCCAGAGCAACGGGCACATACAATTCTTTTGTGATAGTAAATTTCTTAGCATCATGGCTGACTAGAATTTCTAGGTGCTGTGCAAACACAAATAATTAATAAAATTAGTAAAGGTAGAATTCAGCTTGCCAGAACATAATTACATGTATTGGAATTTTGCCAGGACATCAGGATTAAAATGCCCAGAGCCAAAAATACTTCCATCCCACTGCTGTCAGTGGGAATGCTGCCATGAATTCCAAAGGGAGCAGAACTGGATCATAATTATGTGAAAGGAGCCAGAAGAGAGAAAATCAGTCAGAAAATAACAGCAACCTGAAAGCCAACATCTCTTCCTTTCCTCAACCCCTCCATAAAAGAAGGAACATTTTTAGATGTTGGGTTTGGGTCTGTTCTCCCTTGGAAACATAACACACACCTACAAAAGTTCTATATTTAAAAACTGTTGCCTCTTTGTCCAAACACTGAGTTGATACTCAACTCAGGGGGTTATTTTTATTAAGAGGATATATTGACCAAAAAATGCCAGCTATGCGCAAGTAAGCATGATTGCCCCAGACATGATCCTCCTTTCCTTTCACAAGCAACAGGAGAACAGAAGTCCAAGATAGAAGGAGGTAGGTTCCTTCATCATCATTTCCACAATATACAAGGAAGTTGCTTTGCTTGGTTTCCCTTTGGGAGGTATTTACTGTATTTCTCTAGCTATCTGTTAACTTCTCTCTCTCTCATCCCGCATACCAAGCCACGAACCAGCCAGTTGAGCCTTTGCATCTGCTATCAGTTTAAAGATAAGCCCTCCCTTACATTATTCTTGCTTGGATTTTTCATATGGTCATATCTCTGGCAGAGTCTTCTATCTCATCATTGCGTCTTCCTTCTGGAGAGGACAGTCACGAGCTTCAACAAATACGAATTTAAGACAAGCTTGCCAGCTTTTTCTAAAATATGTGTTACCAGCTATATTGGACCAGGCTAACTACAGTCAACTCAGCCCATTTAACTAGCAAAGAATAGGCACAGTTTCAAACCCAAGTTCAAGCCAAAAACCTACACGGAGCTGAATCAAAGCACCTGAACTTGAGAAAAGCTTACTTTTGTATTTCAAACTTCAAAAAAGATGTATAGGTCTGCATTTTGACCTCACTCATGCCAATTTTTCACCAGTACAGCAACAGCAGTACAAATGATGCTATTCTCCATTTACTCTAGTGAAATTAAGGTGACATTGCAGAACTACAGGAACACAGAGCCAGGCCCATTTCTCATTTCAAGGTTGAATACACTTAGAACAGCATCAGGAAAACTAGGTAAACTGTGTAAATTAATGATGTAAATTATATGGATTCATTTTACAAAGATCCACTCTGGTTATATTTTACAAAGATAAGATGGTAATTTCATTAAAAAGTGGATAAACTAAGACAGATTAGGCGAGCTTGGCAGCATCAGAGAAAAAGTCTGAACTGCTTTCAGAGTAACTGTTTTCTGCTAGAGAATTTTAAATGACAATCATTATCTGTTTTTTAAGCATTGTTTTACAGTTCATTTATTTTTCATACAACGGTGGCTGACCTTACACAGAACCGCCCACCTTTAGCTTAGCCCAAGAAAATCTGATTCCGTATGTCACATCCTTTCAGGATGCCACTCACCAAAATGATGCAAGAGTCCTTGTTGATGGAACAAAGCAATTATAGACACAGCACTCAAAAGATAATTTACAGAGAAAAGCAGATTTCTGAAAGTACAAATGAAAGTCAAAAACTATTAGAGATGCTACCTTGCTGAGTTTCAGAAAAGACATCCTTTTATTTTATGGTAGACAATGGTACTCCCAGGCTGTTCATTACAGCCAGTCAAAGCAAGTATAAGCCATTGTTATACCAGTTTGGGCTTGTGAATGGAGCTAAATCATCTTGACTGGCAGCTATATTATTACTCAGCATTTATGAAGTGTTGTGCATAAACATCACTCTTAAAATTTTTGATTGCAAGTTCAAAAGCCATCTGGAATCTAGAAGCTTTTTCAGATATGAGGAACAATAGCACTGGAAAAAGGACGGAGAAGGGACAAGAGAAGAAAGAGCATCTCGAACATTCACCAGTCTGCATGAAATATTCCTTTAATTACCTGAAAGAGGTCACAAAAGTAGTTGGTTTCAGTGTGGATTTTGCAGGAAAAAAAACCTACAGTTTAGTGGGGAAGAGAAAAAACATCAAAAACTAGTGAAAGTACTTCAAAAAAGGTTAAAAGTAAAGAAAGTTCAAATGCTACTCACATGTATTCAGACAGAAATCTGTTAGAAAATCAATCTTTGGCCAAACTGCTCCCACATTGAAAGCCCTACTCATTGTTCCACTTGTAAAGGGAAAAGACAAAGCTGATTAAAAAAAAAAAAACGTGGGAGGCTGGCAGGGAGAGAAATCTTTTGCACAGATTCATCATGATCATCTAATCTGACCTCCCATATAACACAGCTTAAAGGATGTAATCTACTAAATTCTACCTCAAGCCTGTAACTTTTGGTTAAATGACACTGTATCTTTAAGACAAATATCCAGGTTTGACCTAGAGGTGTCAATGAAAACCACTATATTCCCAAGAATTTGTTCCAATGGTTTAATATTTTCACTGTTAAAATGATGTGGTTTACTTCTCATCTGAATACATCTAGCTTCAGCTTCCAATCTCTTTACGCTAGATTAAACAGCAGTCTGTCAGAGATGTCTTTGTCCTGTGGGTATTTCCTGACCTTGATGATGTCATAACTTAACTAATCTTGGATAAACTACATGCACAAGTTAAACTGAAAGATTCTTTAAGCCAAGCTTTCCAGCACTCAAGTCACTGTCATTCATATCTTCTCCAAAATCCCAGCCAGTTTCTCAATCGCCTTTTGAAATACGGACATAAGAACTGAACATAATGCATTAATGGTTTTACTAACATCATATCCACACATAATAATAATAGCTCCTTTTCAGCTTCCCTACTGAACAACAAGGGATCATACTGCTTGTTTAGTTACATTAGCAGCTACATTTCATCCAAAGATCTTGTGTATTCAGAGGTTTCTCCACTGTAACATAAAAAGCTCCTTTGAAAGTTACTGCTTTCTAGGGTACAGTCCTTCATCTTATAAATCTAGCAAATTTTCACTGTTCCTGGGTGTATGACCTTACAAGAGCGTATTGCAAGAGGTCTATGCAGGATGACACACTTTCTTTACACAGTTCTACAAGCAACATTCTTCTCCCTCCAGCAATCTTCCTTGAGGGCAGCCACTCAGATGGGTCTGCAACACGTCCTCTCTTGGGTTGCCTTTAATTTTCTGCTACCTTATGTAATTTTTTTATTTGTTTGTTTTATATTTTTAAAATTAATAGGAAAACATTAAACACCACTTCCAAAATGGCAAAGCACATAATTAAAATGACAAAAAATAAAAACAACTCAAGCAATGGAGATATAGCTTAATCCCCTTCAGACACTCTAGAACAATCACATATGAGAAAGAGAGATGTTTCTTAGAGCGTCTAAGTACTTTAATTTTGCGGATTATTACATTCATAGAAGGAAATTTCAGAATATTGTTTTTTATAATTGGATCAACTTTAATGATAAAAGAATACATTCTTTTAAAAGCACAGAACGGCAATAGTGTCACTTACAAAAAGAAAAAAATTGACAACATTCATTACTGAGCCACTATGTAACGATAAGATCTTCAGCGGCTATTTTGGCATTTCAGGTAGCTTCTACCTAACCGTCTTTCTTCTGAGCTAAGGCTATATACCCCTCTCTTGGCTTCAGATGGAGTCTCTCCTTGCTTTCACTACCTAAAAAACACTGCCATCACCTCCCTGCCTCCTTTTCTTCCTGGGAAGGGGAAGAGCACAAACAAGAGCTATGACCTTTCTCATGTGCTCATTCTCAAGTTAGAATGCCCATATGTTGACCCATCAAGTCTTACAAGATTTTTCTTTATTTTCTTTAAGGGGATACCAAGGTACTAGTGTGCTGCAGAAGACTACATCTTTTTTCTTTCCCTTTTCTTCCCTTTAAGCTCTTTTGGTTAGCATTTCTGTTGTGCATCTTAATGATTACAATCCTGGCTTCAGGTTGCTTCAGACTTCCACATAGATACTGATTTTTTTTTAAATGCATTGTAAGAAATATTAAATGAGTAAGCTTTTTATTGAACATCTATTTGCTCTCTAAATACTGTATAAAGATTGAACACAGTATCACAAATAGCACTGTGATTTTTGCATGATTTTACTCTATATAATGAGGTGGGTCATCATTTGAATCATTTTAACTATTGACAGAACATTCTAATTTTCCTTCTTCTTCCTCCACTAATCCCAAATTCATGAAAAAAACCCCACAACATTAATGGTCTGCAAAGCCTCTCACACAGTCACTATTCTTAAATGCAATTTAATCAACAACAGCCAAAGAATTTCAGAATCGCTGTATAACTACGTTGTCTCATCTTTCTGAATACGGAACAGAAATATTTATGTGATTCTGTGCAGTGGAGATCAGTAAAACAAATTTGTAAATACTTATCCCGTAAACCTCCATTATTATGGCACAAAATTAACTATACAAACACTAGAGGAAATGTAACTAGGATCTAGCTGGAAATTTACTGGCAGGTACTACTCTCTGGATAGAATGAGTATAAGGCAAATGTAGTCCTCTTGCTGTTGTGGATGAACATAAAGAATAACGCTAGTTAATGAGACAGTGCTGACAACTGCTTCATAAAATAAACATAATGGGTTTGTGATGTTTATAATGTACAAGAGCAAAACTGAGTTTCCCACTGCACTGGAATTTAAATGGGATTTCTCTTTGCTAATGTTCCTTATGAGAACAGACAACTTTGAAAATTCTCATGGCTAATCATGATTACATATACACACACACATTTTCAAGTGCGTATTAATTACAGGCAGGTCAAAACAATGCAAGCAGATGTCACTAAATCAGACTGGTCTTGCTAATGGAAATGGAGGTCATTGCTGCTATCATTTCACTTCAGAATAAATCCTCGGTTAATTATCTTTCATGTCCAAAGATTCTAGCTCAGAAAAATGTAAATTTAGAAACGATTCACACAAGCCCATTCTCACAAGATGCAGTCGTCTTCATCATAAATGTTGTGACACTGCATTTGATTTATCCTGAAAGACTTGTGAAGTCAAAAAGATTATTGCATTGTCCAGGTAAATTAGCCTGCATGAGAGTTCTTGTCAGCAAAAATCTTTCCAAAGGGCACAGATAATGGTTATATGAAAAAAAAAAAAAAACAACCCACAAAGGTATCAGTTGGCAGATGAGTAAAGAAAAGAACGTACTTGGGGCAGAAAGATGGAGTAATTAGGTGTAAGAATTACTTTTCTAAAGTATTTGACTTCTGCAAGATAAAATTAAAGTTTAAAACTCTGTTGTAAGAATAGATATTTTAAATGCTATACTTATGAGCACTGCAGGCCTCAAGCAGCCCCCAACAGTCTTTACCAGGAGTTAGACCGGGATAAAAATAACCAAGAGCAGCAGCATACCACCTTTGCACAGCTGGTATTGTAAGCAGTGTGCGGCCATTCTCCTCTCCAAGAAATACTGAAGAATATTTCTCAACTCATGTATGCTGCAGATAAAGCACACACCTTTGTTTTTTTCTAAAACGGTACACTGTATTTTGCTGCTGAGTGTATGACAGAGTAATAATCAAAACTATCCTGACTCCCCCATTTTCTTCTAGCTGCATGGGGACATGTCCCTGGGGTGACAAAGACTGCTAGTAACAAGGGTCTGTACATGTAGAAGGTGGAAGAGAAAGAGGAGTGATAGTTAACCTACCTCTGAATTGGTTTCATATCAACTATGTTAATGATACGATGTAATTTCTTTGCCCGCTACTCTCACCCCTATTTCAGAATGGATTTTACAACAACTATGGACATGACAAAATAATAGTGTCCCTGTGCCATTACTCTTTCTTGAGTGATCCAATGCAAAAAAACCAAAACGAAACAGAATCTCCCCTTCATCCCTATCAATTTATTTGACTGCAGCAGTCATGCTGTGCAAGATAAAACAAAATAAAACAAACAACAACAACCAACATACAAACACATGTATAATCCCTTAAGATAAATGCCTAAACGTGGGGCCACATTAGGGAAGATAAATTCTGGCTTTAAGAGTTGGACAATAACCCCAAACAGGATCTTCTAATACGGCAATATCCACTCCTGACAGGCACTTAAAGATAGCAATGACTCAGAAATGTATGCACACGTCTATCAACGTTACCTGTTAGTAGATATAATTCAGCTTGTTTAGCAGAATTGCTAAGGATGGGGTTCATTTCACTTCGCTTTTGGTAGGCAACGCTAAGCGCCTACCTTAAGCTAGCTGTGTCATCCCTGCAGTCAGTGGAGAGACATGAGCACATCTGGAAGGCGATTTATTCCACCCTAGCTGAATGCCTAACGCAGCTAGGATCAATTTTCTTACAAAATGCCTTTCACTCTCTCCACTGATTACAAGCCTACGTTTTATTATGGCATCAGGCACTCAGAGGTGAGAGCTTTGAAAGATAGCCCTCCACTCTGACTTGGGTTACTGATACTGCAAACCACAGCCTACGAAAGGCTGGAGCAATTCTAATTATTCATACTCGGCAATGGAATGAATGCACAACCTTATACGTGTCACAGGAAAACTACATCTAAATATGAGTCTGCTGATTCAGGGGAGATCGTGTGTGCACTTAAACACATGCCTCTGTGTCCTGGTGGCTTAGCCTAAGATGCTGAAAATTAGGCAAGGTATAGACTGAAAATACACGTCTGTGTCACACAGTACAGTAACTTCATGTGATACTATCTCAATCTCCACAGCAGTCTAGCGATCAGTAGTACAGCTGAGCAAAAAACCTCCACACCTCGGCAACTCCGACTCCCAAGCAAGCACTATGCAGCCAGCCCGCCCGCATTTTTAGCGCTGCCTTTCTGCAGCACGCTCCAGTGCCTGTAGCTCTTATGTGCCTCATCTCCAGCTCACGTGGCCACTGCCTCAATCCTCAGCTAACTTCTCTCTTTAACAACTCATCAAAATCGGTACATCTGTCCCAATGTTTTGGCTTTTGAAAAAATTTCAATTCACTGAAGGTTAATGCTAATCTTTGTATTTCCTTCCGTTCATCTAAGCAAGCAATGAAGAATCTAGTTACCACAGAAGGGGATGAATGCATTTCTTCTGGGACTTGTATTTGCCGGCAGTAGGAAGTGTTCAGAACTGAAGTATTTTCTATGACTGAAAACAGAGGCGGCTACAGCTAACGTGTTAATCACAAAGTAGGTATCTGTCTGAGGAAAACAGCATTTGCCTAAAAGCCTGACAGAGCTGGCATGGGCTGTGGGGAGCAGTAGCCTATCGAGTTTTACAGAAGTAAGGAAAGGTTCTGGCAGAAGGTAAGAGAAGAGAAATGTAATTGATGTTCACAGTGTTATCTAAACAGAGGCTCCTTTATCTAATAAAAGGTGCTAAGAAAGATGTACTTTCAAAAAGACTATTGAAGCTTATGGAACTCATCTGACAGGAGTCTGGTAAATGGTACTAAAATCACCTACATATGCACAGCAGGGTTTTTTTCTTTCTTTTTTTTTTTCCTGGAGTCTTTTCCTGTATGTATTTTGTCCAAGTACCACCATAATTGAACACCATTTCATGCAAAACACATTCAGAGACATCTTGCTGTTTTTACAGAGATCAGAAAACACATATCCTCCCTCTAGGAATGTGCATCAGTTGGTATTAGGAGATAGTGAAAGCGGAGGCTGCATCACACCAGTAAACCAAAGTATGTCAATCTGCACTGCTCTACTATTTCACTAAACTGAAAGATAAAACAGTGAAGAGAATGATTCAATATCTTGCTCATACATCCCAACAGGAAGGCTTAATCCTGTGCCAACAGGCTGGTAATGAAAATGGTACACTTTGCTGTAGTCTAAGAAAAAAAAAACCAGCAATCCACACTCATTCATTCACACAATTTCATCTGCAATTTTTCAACATTAACGGACGTAAAAAGCTCTGGCAGTTTGGTATCAGTATCAGAGACAGCCATGCTTTTCAACCCTCATTACTTCAATTATTGTTATATATATAAACTTCAGTCAAAAGACAATCAACCCATGTAGGAAGCTTCTCTTAACTGTAAGATACTTAGTTTGCTTACTTTACCACAATATTTCCTAAAGTCTTCACCTTCACTGGTTTCTTATTTTCATCCAGAACCATCACTGCAAAAAAGCAATATAGGAAGAGAACTTCTGTCAAGTAGTGTATTTTTAGGTGGAGGACAGTGTCTTTCTTCATGGATATCAACTTATGTCACACTTCAGAATGTCAATACACCAAGCAACAAAAGGAATTAAGTAATTTGGGAGTTCCAAATTGGATAATCTCATGACCTTATTAACATTCAGCCTTAAGTACAAAAATTCTTAAATAATACTCATGCTTCAGGAGCAAAAATGCTCAAAGTCAAAAAGGGAAAAATATAGAACTGAAAATTAAAAGACACCTTCATACTGGAAAATTTAAACTTCCAAATAGCAAAGGACCCTTCAGATACATGACAAATACAAGAAAAGGTGTGCAGGTAACACGAGTAAGAAATAACAGCTAAGATTACTGGAGGCTAACCCAGTTAACGTGAGAAATACTAGTAGCAGTAAATAAGTGTGTCTGGTTTCCAAAGGCTCCCAGGAGACCCAGAAAGATGCTCCCCAGCTGACAAGGCTTATTCTAGTCTAGCATAAAGAAGTAAAGTAACTCGTGAACTACCCAGAGCCGCTCAGCAGGGTAATGCTAGAGTACAGCAAAGAATCCAGACGTCCCAACAGAAGCCTTTCCCCTGGATGACACTGGCCCATCACCTTCAATGAAAGCATCATTATCCAGGTACTGAGGCTTCTGAGGAAAAACACCTGAAATAGCCTCTTCTGTTCAGTCATCTGGGAAATCTACTACAACTACCCATTCCATCTGAAGGTGTGGGCATAAGGAAGAAGTGACAGATATCAACTTGGCCTGTGATAAATGGAATTAAACAAAGTGAAATGATTAAACCATGGAAAAACAGGGAGGATAGGGCTGAGATGGATTTAAAAAACATGCTTTTTGAAGCCTGCCCAAGCAAAGAAAGCAATGTTCAGCTGGATCTAAATTACTACAAATAATCTTATATTCTGTATTAAAAAGTTCCAGTGGAAATGGGGAAAAGAGGATGACAGACATCTGACTCTAACCTTGCTAAGACTCTTATGAGTAATATCACATCCTATCTGTCTAAAGAACGCCAACATCTTTAACTTACTATTTCTGGCTGAAGTCACTCCTTCAAAGAGGATGGTAATTTTTAAATAACTGAAGAGCCTGCTGAAAGCAATGGCTCAGCACATACACAAGCAAGTCCACAAGGCCAGTTTTACAAATCAGTGACTTGGAAGGAGTAACTGGAATAGGAAGTAAAAGGATGAATGGAAACATAGAAGACACTTATGAAAAACAGCAAGAATGGCATAAATAAAACCCATTTATAATCTGTAAACACATTTTTTTTCTTCTATATTTTTAGATGGTGTAAGAACATGCGTAAGAACATAGTATTGTTAGATTTGGAGAATTTAGGCTCAGAACACACAAAGAAAGAGACCCACTCACATGTAGCTTTCAAAGCTTTCTCTCCTATTTTTTCCTATTTTTATTACACTAAAGTAAAATCTAATCAGTTTATTGTAACTAGTTTATCAAGGTAGCAATTCCAGCATTTACTCTGCTCCTTGCAAGCAGAGTATTTCTATGTACAAAAATTTGGGGAAGGAAGATATTATACTGCTTACTCCTGAATTACTGAAGAACTGACTTAATTCTTCAAAATGTGGGACTTGCTTCAGTTTGAAAATCATGCAATGAAATTATCTGGAAAGGGTTCAAGTAGATCAGAGGGAAAGCACAATATAATGTCTGATTTAAAGCAACAGAGCTAGACATTAATATGGTATCTTGACTCACTTTTAAATGCAATTTGTGCCACTGCACTTTGATATCAGATATTCTAAAAATCAGTAAAGAAATCAGTTTATTTTAGCAATACTGTGACAGGAAAGAATTTGGCTGTGTTTAAAAAAAACAAGTAGTTTTTTTAACTTTCTATTTATATCACAGCATAAATACAACATAACTTTAGCAATGTCCAAAACCATTAACAGTTGCATGCATAATCTAAAAATACAGAATCTACTTCTAAATGGCGTAAGGATCTCTTCTAATTAATATAGTAACAGCAGCAAAACAACATCAAAACAGAAGCGGGTGACAGCAAGACAGCTGCCAGTACAGAGTAATTTCAAGATCCACTATTTTATGAATGGCTGCATTACAGGACATAATTGTCCTCAAACCAAAGACTGAAAGAGGTAAAGTTCTTTCATAAATCTTTAATGAATTTTAGTGCTCATTTTATGTTTCCTTTTTAAGGCATGCTGAAGACATTTCCTTCATTCTATTTGAAGAAATTCTTTACTTACATTAGGCCCGATGTTCAAAAAAATTCATAGGAAGTTTTTATATTCTCGCTACTCATGCTTTTTTCTGACTATCATCTGATAGCATGTGTAATGCAATTACATTCTTCCACTCTTCCCTATTTATTACAACTCTGGACAAACTTCACAGCTTTGTTTTAATGTTGTTTTTACGCTATTGCTTGTCTTCATGCTGTAACTGTAAATGTCAAAACATAGAGCTGCTGAAAATGTTTATTTTCTTTAATGTTCACTTCTGCTTGTATGTATTAGAAGAAAAAACAGCTTTCTGCCCAATAATGTGAGAACTTTTCCTGAAGATGGTTTGATCTTTAATGTAATTATTTTTCAGACTTCAAGTAATTCTTGAAAACAGTGTTAAAATCAGGGTTCCCAGGTATGAAAATATTTTTGCATTCTTAATCCTGTGGCTGCACCCTCTGCATGCAAATACCTTCCAGACAATGAGTGCTCATCCTTTTAATGTTGGTCCATAGCCCACCATTTCTCCCAGCCAGAAATAAAAATGCTCCACAAGTACTGAAAGATAATGTGTTTAGCAACTCTCTCAAATATGAGCCTATACACCTGTACAAAAAGGCAGAAAACTGACGTTGATTTTCTTTTAAAAAGTATGAGATGAGTTCAAATAGAAGATTTATATCCTTGCCAAGCTGCTTGTTAGCTCACTGTGATGTATTTATGGAAGACACAGAACTCAGTAAGAATTTTCTTTATGTACTTCTCGTATAAAATTGTAGGGCCAAAAGAAAACCTAATCAATGTCTCAGACATAATTATTCGATGTACATCTCCCAAACCAAAACTGTTTAGGCTCTGAAAATTGAAAACACAGGTATAACAGAACACTCAAAGTGCAAGTTATAGCAATTATTTGTCTAGTTATCATTTCTTCTTTTGCTGATGATTATTACTAACATTTTTCTTCCTGATTTGCCAATACAAATTTTACTGCTGCTCTCATTTAAAACAGTGCAACTGTAGATAAAGCCTTAAAGCACAGTATTTTTTTCATATCTTTGCTATATCCAGGGTAGAAGTATGTACTAGCCCCTTCATATAATAAAGATAGGAATAGTTCATCAATTTTCTTGAACATAACTCTGAATTTCTTATTCACAATCACATTCCACAGCACACAAAAAAGCAGAGCTTCCTGTTACAGGAAGGAGGAAAATGTGTTAATAAGACAGTAATTTGCTTTCTCTACAAGGTATGAAAATTAAAGAGCACTTACTCAGGCATATAAGCAATATCCTTTTCTAGTAGCATGTTTAGCACAGTCTTACCATTGTATCCCGGCACTGGTTTTCCTGCCTGTCCGGGTGGAGGTGTTGTAGAGTTCCCCAAACCAATACAGGAAGCAGTAATTGCAGAACCAGATTCTGTTACAAGAACACAAATATTCTCAGTTAAGATTGTTCTTCATTAAGTATTTATTGGTTCTAAGTTTTGTTTCTAGTTCAGCACATCAAAATAATAAAATAAAATAAAAATCCCAGACAAGCAGTGTAAGATTTAGAATTCAGGAGCTTTTATGTATTATCTAATGAATCTAAGTTCATTACAGAAATTTGCATTCTTCAAAAGGGAACTTTTTCCATTCCATAGAAGACAGTCAGAACTAAACACTTTCTAAATAATTCTAATAAATTACACCTGTAATTTATTCTGCTATGGGTATAAGGTTATATCACACCAGTAAGAAACTGCCTACAGCAAAGCCATAATAGATATACTGTGTAGGGCAGATGTACTTCAAGGGTTATTTCACGAGTCAATAACCTTGGGAAGAATGAATTTAGAAAAAAAAAAAAATCAATCCATTCTTGGTTGATCATCTTCTCCCTGTAAAGCACTATCAAAGTGTCTGTTGTTCTATTTTGGAGCTACACATTCAGAGGTTTGGAAGGTGAATAAATGCCAAATCTTCTCCACGACAATACTGGTCAGGAGGATCAGAGAAGAGGTAGTGCCTAACAAAATTTAATGTAAATAACGAAGTCAGGAATACCTCTTTTATAATCCTGGATATCTCGTTAGTATTTCTTGGTGACAACTATTTCAGATAACAAAAAGGCTCAAAAAGAAACAGGGTAGAAAAGCCAGACCTACATTTTCAGTGTTGCCAAAATAAACTCAAAAGGAACAATCTAAGGAATGGAAATCAAACTGCTGCAAGATTTTGTGATCATAATCCAGATGTTTTCTCCTCCTCCACCTAAAGTTTTACTAACCATAGCACTTTGGAGTGGGTTTCTTTTGGGGGTGCGGGGGTGGGGGTGGGGCAGGGGAGATGTGAGAAGACAAATGTCTCTTGGTTTTTGAATCTTAGGAAGATATTCATTCATCTAACTGCGACAGATAAATTGAACACTGGCACTGCGTGCCTTTGCTCCCTGCACAGAGCCCAGGCAAGGCAGGTCTGGAATCCCCTCTGAAGCGCCAACGGAAAATACCTTGTTCGGAGCTTCCAAATGAGACAGCATGAATGTCCCCTGTAATGCCTACGCCTTCCTAATTATCCCCACAGTTAGGCAGCTAGAAATTCCTCCCTCCTCACCTTCCTCTTTTTCTTAAGGAAGCTCAATTTCACATAACATTTTTATGCTACAAGAGTTGTTATTATAGAAGAGGAATAAAAACTATCAAGTCATGTAACAGAGAGTCTAAGTTTGAAAAAAGACCAGTTGCTCTTCTCTCTTCCCTCTAAGAAAAAATCTATAGAAATGACTTTTAAATGCTGCTGTAACTCTGAGCCACAGAAAACAAACTGTAGGTGGTTGTAAATATTAGCAGGAACACAGTATGAGACTATTACTTTAAAAACGTGGCTTTATCATTCTGGAGATGTCCCAAGTCTCAGGTCACTTGGCCTGGAATTCATAGTCCACGCCACCCTGAAGTGTCAGCACAACAAAGCAGGTGTGTCTTCAGCTCTATATTTATATCTGATCAGTACGGTCAAAACTATTTTCAGTTCTCTTGCACTAGGAAATTACAGTTGTTTTTGCTGTGAATTTTCTCAGCTTCCATAGCATTCATCTACCACTTCAGAAGTTGTTAAATGACTATTCAAGTGCTAAAAGAAGCAAGAACAAGAACAAAATTACAGAAACTTGTGGTGTTTTTACATTAGGTGTTAGTAAGTAGCTGAAAATTAGCATTAACATAGCGTAGTTAAGTAGGGCCTAAGTCCAGCTGTGGGACACAGAATGAGAATTATCAACCCTCAACGCTAATAAAGACAGGCTAAAAAGTTTGCTTAATTGTTTCCCCATCTTTCCCTGTTTCTTCTTCTTCATAATGCACATTCCCCGCACAATCGCGGATCCTGATCTTTTCTTTCAACAAGCAGAACACCCAAGCTACAATTACAGTGGTGACACAATATCAAAATGATCTAACACACCCCATCCACGATCACACTGAAAGTTGGAGGAAGAGAAACTCACAATTTATTCAACAGTTTGGGAGCTTCATTTTCTCCACAGTATCCATTACTGAAGACTTTTTTTCCTCAGATTTTTCTTAGAGAACAGTGAATTGGAAAAGATGGTGGAAGAGACAGTTTCTCCTCTGTTTTAGGAGGAAAAGAAGTGGTAGCATGGAGTATAACTTGCTTTACATATTGCATGGCAAGAGCTAAAAACCATACTGTAACAGATCAGGTGAGAAAGGTATTCTCCTATCACCAAAACATAGTAACTAGGTTTGCTACTGAGAGGTAGGGAACATAGCATCACTGTTAACCTTATGTACCAGTAAGATTTACATGAACCGGGAACTGACAAACATTTCTAATCAAGAGCTCTCAATCAAAAAATGCTGAGGAGAGAGGGAGAATCTGAAATTTCTGAAAATTAGTTTGGATTTGCTTGACTCTCTGATACACTGCTAATGAAAACAGTATAAACTAGAAAGGAAACTTCATCATACTAATTTGTCTGTATTTGTCCCTGCTTTTTGGACAACAGGGAATAAGATTGAATGAAAGTCCACTTATTCTAAACAAGAATCACAAGTTCTAAAACTTTGTGAATAGGTCTTTATAATTACTACTATTTCTTCTATTGTCTTCTCAATTACCAGTGGATATATCATTTCCATATTTACCCAGTGCTCTAATCTCTAAGCCATACATTCAGCTCCCAGGGTCAATAAGACTTTTTATATACATGAAAAAAATATGGTTTTTTGGTGCTTGGACCAGATACTAATTTAGAGAGGGAATCCCAAAAGCATCTGCTCTTTGTGTTAGGTTAACAGTTTCTGAATACTAAAGATTCTGTTACAATGTAGAAGCATGAAGGAGTACTGTCAAAGGATAGCATGAATCTTTGTGCTGTACATTTCTTGGGAAATCAATGCATATCTTCCAAACAGGATGCTGGATTGAAATATCAACTTCCCAAACCTATCAGAAAACAGCAACCCCTTTCTAGAGGAGCATTTTTTATCACAGAAAAAACAGTCTGACCTGGAAGTGGAATTCAATTCAAAATCCAAAAAAAGTTCAGAAGAATACAGAAAAATAAGTACTAATGAGAAATTTTCCTTACCAAGTATATGTAATACAAGTACTGTGTGGCCCTTTTATATATTTTCAATAAGTAAAGTTGCTTAAGAATCTTTGGTTTCAATTAAGGTTGGTTTCTTTACAATTCAAGTCAGGACCTATATGCAGGTTACAAGACCAAGGTCTGAAAGTTAAAACAGCAACTGTTTGAAGAAGGATAATGCTTGTCAAATGGGCACTGTATTCCACCTACCCCTTACATCAGGTTTCTGAATGTACAAACAGACATCCCTTACCTGACACTCACTTTTTTATAGTTGCAGATTCTCTGAAATTAATGCATAGCGTCTAGACAGATTCCCAATGCTGAAGTCTTTAGGAACTTGCGTATTTTTAATGTAAGGAACAGAAGAGCAGATCTGTCTTCCAGGCAGTCCCTTCTGCAAACGTTTAGGAGCTAACCTTCCACTCCCTACGCGAGCCAGTTAGCTTGCCCTCCAGCTGTGGAAGGCTTTTCAGGGACAACTGGATCATAAAACCAATTTCCTCTTTGCATACACCTTATAACGTGACGATGAAACAGCTATTTAGAAAAGCAATGTTTTACACTGGAAGAGCAATGTTTCACAACTAGTCTGGTAACTACATTCAACATCTGCTCTGAGTTATAATGGAATGAATATATACACCTCTGAGAATAATAAAAAGCACTTCACTGAGACTTGGAAGAGAGAGTTACTGAGAGATCGTCTTAAAATCATAGCTGTTAAAGTGTCCCACGTCCCTCCTTACGTTTTTACTTCCAGGATAAGGGCTGATGTAAAGATATAGCCCTCAAAATTCAAAGATGTGACCTTCTTTGTTTTGTCCCACTCTACATCTAAGTGAAAGCTATTATTTTAAAGATATTTCAATATTATTGAGCTATATCGGACAGTTTATGAATAGTCCGATACAGGCATTTTCGTTGCATTTGCACCTCTGAAAGCAATTCTTATGTCAGAGAAGGTACTGCTGATGCAGAAGCAAAAAGTGCACTCTCCTACGAGTAGCGAGGGGAGTCTGTACGGGTACGCCTGACTTTATTAATCAGAAAGCTTCCACCTGCCTGTGTGCCTGACTTGCAGAAGCTGTGCTCTGCCAAATGATGCAGAGCAACAGCTAGTAAGTTCTGTGCTCAAAATTGTCTTGCTCACTCACAGCCAACAGTCAAGTTCAATCAAAATAAACAGTTTTGAAATAACTCAGGACTTTAAAGATGACAAATGCCCTGTACCACTCACATTCCTGAAACATTACAATTTCTAGACTGTGTCTCATGTTCCTCAACATGATAGACTGGCACACTGCTGAAATATTGTATTTTCTGGTAGGAAGTACTTAGGGAAAATACACTGCCTTCTGACATTAATATTTGAGTTTGGGCTGCACTAAGTGAGTAATGTAAGGCTGTCTGCTTTGAATTTCTTAGCATGCAATGGATAGACACTGGAAGCAAGCAAAAGAGGTGGGAAGTTGTTACGTAGCAGGAGAAAAAAGAGAAGAAAAAGGAGCAATTGTCATACATTAACACATTAATGAATGCAACAAATATAATACACTAAATTCTCACTGTGGCAGTGCTGTTTTGAGCCATTCTCCTGGCAAAGCTGTCATAGAATCATAGAATCATTAA
>NW_009208186.1:0-279 GCF_000690835.1 Fulmarus glacialis
TTGCGGAGGAGCCAGAGCCCGTGTCTGCTCCAGGCTCCCCAAGGACACGGGGCCCTGGGCTGCTCTCCAGTGCCAGGGAGATGGATGCATCCATCAGCCTCCTGGCCCGTGCCCCTGCCCAGCCTCCTGCCCTTCCCAGCCACGAGGGGAAGGAGAGGGTGCTCTGTCCTCCTCCCTGTGGAGGGCTGCGGGCTAATAAAAGGCAGCAGAGAAACCACGCCAGGAAAAGCAGCTCAAGTCTTACCACATCCCGCTGCTCTTGCTCTCAGCTGCACCGGG
>NW_009208186.1:347-886 GCF_000690835.1 Fulmarus glacialis
AAAGCAAACCAGTGTTGAGGTGCGCTTGCATGGAAACCCAGAGCGACCACTGGTGAGGTAGGGGCGAAGCACAAAAGATCAAGCAGTGACAGGCCATATCCTTCCCGGCTGGGAGGAAGGCGGGACTCCCCTCTGCCAGCAGCAGGCACCGCCAGCTCCTGGGGTCCATCGTCTCTCCAGCAGGAACCAGGATCCCCAGCTTGTACGGCACAGGGGAGACCAGACCCTACCCTCAACCCCCCACCCTCCAGCTCCTTGTGCTGAGCAGTGCTTGAGCACCCAAGAGCAGCCCCGCTTCCCCGCAGCACCCTCAGCCCCCAACACCCCGGAGCACCCCTGCACGCAGCTCCAGCACCAGTCCCAGCAGCCCTGCCCTGGCCCCAGCTCCCCTCTTTCCTCCGCAGCCTCCCCTGCTGTGCAAGCTGAAGCACTGGGCTGCGATTAACCTGCTTTTGGCTGGAGCAGGCACATGGCTTCCAGGCTCCTGAGCACACACTGCAGCCTGGGCACAAAGATCGTAGAATCATAGAATCATTAAG
>NW_009208187.1:0-23723 GCF_000690835.1 Fulmarus glacialis
GCGGGGGAAGAGCTGCCTACCAGCTCCTGTTCTCGCGCCTCGAGTGGTGTATCTTCCTGCTTGCTTTGAGTGGAAAGCCACACCTGAAAGCATGACCAGCTGAGAGGGGCGAGAAGTCAAGCTGGTGGAGCCGCAGATTGTGATTATCCTAAATCACCAGTGACAGGCTCTGAAAGTGCAACCTGCGAACTGTTACCACAAGAGATGGCTTTCAAAGAGCGGTCTCCACTGCTTGAAAAGATACCTACGAGAGGCAGGAGGAGGATGGGTGACCACTGCGATGGGTTTTCTGTACAAGTCTGTTATAAGATGCAGGGTGGGGGAGGGAACTGACTTTCTTTTATTTCCTTTTTAGCTACTGAAGGCATGAACTGGTTTACAGGAAAGGTGCTAGGGTTTTTTTCTGGGGGGGTGGAGAACAAAGACTCTGTGTGTAACTTAATGCCTTCTGGGGGAAGTCAGCTAGCATTTAGAGCTCTTAGATGCCAGTGTGCAACAGATCAGAAATGAGCTTGGAGTGTCAGCCGTCAAAATACACACAGAAACCACTTTAAGGAAGCATGAATTATGCATGAGGTGCTCAGAAGTTGCTCAGGGCTAACGGTGTTGACATGTCACAGGTGAGCTGTGCATCGGATCAGCGGTGGTCTGGTGGTGCCTTCTTGCTGTGTGGCAGGGGCTTGTGTTTCCTGGGCTGCAGGAAGACGTGGAGATTGAAAGCAGACCTGCGTCTCTGGCTCGGGCTGTTCAGCATGTCGAGAATATAGCTGTACAGAGCTAAGCAGGAACACAAATGTGGAGGAGCGGTCTTCTTTCCATACAGATGCAGACCTCTTTGTACAGCAGAGTTAAGCAACTTCAGGAAGGAGAGATTTTGAGCTGCTGTGGCGCCTTTCCAGGAGCTAATAAGAACTTGAAATAGAGCCCAAGCCCTAAATGCACTTTATTTAGGCTGAGAGTGGCAGCTTTTCTTACTGCTGTAATTCAACAAGAAAAAGCTTATAATCTTGTCTTTGAGTTTCTAGTTGAAACTGCGTGGACTTAGAGAGCCTTCATGTTAGTTAACAGGTAAGATGAGGGCCGAACCCTCTTCTCATTCTCGATTTACTTTGCCATCAGTGCTGATTCCCGGTACAGAGATTATTATGCCTACTAGTGAGGTGAAAACAGTTGTCTCATAGTGTCCTATACAGTTCACCTCTAAAAGCAGCCCGCAGAATGTGGGTACAGATGGATAACTTTGGAAACCACGGCGGTAGGTTCAAGTTACTGCCCCGCAAGTTCATTAGTCAGGTTAAATAGCTTATTTTGCATTGAGGGAGGCTGGGGGTGTTTGCATGCTCCTCTAACGTAACAGAGCTAGAGGTACCTTCAGCAGCATGGCAGTTTCTTCATAAACCAATATATACTTCGAGTACCATCACTTACTCTTCTTTATACTTGAAGGTTGGTGACTGCCCGGAAGACTTTGCATTGTTGAAAGCAGTGGCCTGTTAGCAAGACCCCCTACCAGTACGGTTGTTGTAACAGAACAGATTGGGCCCCATATTTTGTAACTGACTCAACCATTCCCGATTTCCCAGACTGGCAAGTGGACCAGAAGGGAAAGTTTTTCATCTTCTGACCCCATTTTGGCCGCTTGAGGCCCAGTAAATCATAAAGTAAAGCCAACATTGTAAGAATCACTCTGCTGAAACTCTGATCCTTCCTCAGAAACATTTAATTTACTGATTTATAGCTTCCATTTTTTAAAATACATATTTTCCTTTTGCAAATTTTAAAACAAGGAAAAATGAAATGGCAGTTGGCCAGCAAAGCAGACTTCTCAGGTAAACCAATATAAAAATCAGTTTTGACATGCTATTGAAATGGTACTTATCCCCACAAGTTCATAATTATGTCTAATTCAACTCGTCAAATACTTATTTACAACATCTCTATCTTGTTGGTCTGTAATTTACGATGCACGTTATTCTATGAGTTCAGAAAAAATGATCAAAGTTTAAGATACTACTTCATGTTTATCCTGATGATAATTAAAATCTTTGAAGCGTGACTTTACTAAAGCTTTCTTCCTTATTTCCAGTAAGGCCCACTCTGCTCAACTCCGTGCTAGCAAATGAATGGGAGAGAGGAGCTGAGCCTGCCAGGGCTTCTCAGAGTTTCGTGAGGAGCTGAGGCATGATTAGAAACTGGAAAAAGGGGAGACCAGGAACTTTTATGTGTCAGTGAGAAAGGGTGGGTGTTTTAAAACAGTGTGTGTGGAACTTGAGCCAAAAAAAAAGGGTTTAAACTTTTGAAAATCTAGCTTCTGTTCCTAGGCATGATAGAAATAAAGAACTAATTGGGCAATAAAACGTGCTTATTGGAGTTGGCTAGGGTGTGATCACTTGTAAAGGATTACTAACAACAGGATGAGGGTTTTTTCCTCTGCAGGGAAGAGAAATTAAGGAATATAAAATACACGGCATAATATAGTCACGAGTATTTGAAATGCACATATGTATAATGTCCTTTAGCTTCCTTCTGACTTCGGCGTTCATAAAACATTTCCTCAGTTCTGGTGAGAAAAGGAGGAATAAAACCTCAGCACTGCAAACGAGCAGTAACTTCACTGTCATTTGTGTATGTCAGTGCCGCTTTGGGTATTTTAAATCTGTGGGGTCTTGTTTCTGAAGTGCAGGTAAGCTGTGTCAGGCAGGGCATTCTGTTCAGTGATAGTCTTGATATAGCTCAGGATAGCTCCCAAAATAAACAGTACTCCCCATCCTTTACTGTTCATACTGTTGTAAAGCCCGGTCTTGGAGGTTGCCCTATTGTGCAACGTAGATACCCGTGCCCTATTACGCTAGGCACTGTACAGGTGGAAAAAACCCCACAGTTATTAGGTTCCAGAAAACTGAAAAGAAAATCTAAATAAATCAATGGATGCGTTTGGAACTGTTCTCAATAATGACTACGATTTGTAAGACTAACCACTTGCTCAGCAGTAAGTAGTTGTAGAACTGGATTTTAAGGAAAGACTGAAGGAAACCCAATTGCTCAACTGCCACAAATATCCTGCTCTGTTCCTGTAAGAGAACATAAACCAACAACTAATAAAAAAAAAAGTTTTATTAACTGTTGGAAGAATTATTTCTATCAGCATTTCCCAGTAAAATTGAAGTGACTTAATTCCCAAACTTTCTTTCAAAAAAGGCGTTTTTTCAGGCTGTTGGAAGTTGGCCACTAAATGTGTCTGTAACACATTAGGCACTGTTTTTCAAAACACCTTGTGGACTGCTAATTGGGGTTTGCATAATACCGCAAAATTGCAGGCATTCCTTTGAAATACGTAGGAATGAAAACTGCTTTTCTGGGGTGAAAGAAAAAGGAATTTATTATTTTTAACAAAAAGCCCTAACAAAAATCCTTTGTTTGAATATGTTATAATTATTGTTTGCTTTTTTTTTCCTGAAGAAATTTGAATCATTTGAGGAAAAGTTTCTAAGCAGTTTTGAGTTACACAAGTTCAAGGGGGCCTTGTACATACAGTACTACTGTTCAGGCCAAGAGGTAAACAATTATGAAATGCCTTTGAAATGCAGGGTTGGTAAGGCTTTTCAAGGTTATGTATTTTGTCACTGAACACAACAGTAAGTTGTTGGGAGCAGCAGTGGGTGATACTTACTTATGCACAGATGTGCAAATGAAAAAGTTACAAAATTTAATAGTTCAGGGTCCAAATTCTTAGTTATAACACCCTGTTGTAAACCTGACTTACCCTATAGGGACTGGGATAGGATCAAAAAAAAATATTTTTTTTTTTAAATTAGAGAAATACACTTACTTGATCAAAATTCAGACTTACTCTGCTCTTTGGCTGGTGAGTTCATAGGCATTTCAGGCCTGTCCATCCTGCAGATCTGGGGCTGTACTGGCTTTGGGCCTGAAGGTGTTTTCAGGGTAGAACGGGATCGAACCAGGGCTGGCACAGAAAAGCATTAGGCTGCATTCTCCACTTCTGTCCTTTCTAACCATTGGATCACTCTAAGCTGTGAATCCTTTTCATGGCTTTGAATTTTCAAAATGTCAGTCCAAGCAAGCTGATTTTGATGTTTCCTAAGTGTCCAACAACTTATGACTGAACGTGGGTACCAACTCTTACAAAGGAAAAGCTGGAGAAAGCCAGTTTCAGAGCATCGCCAAAGAGTGGCTGGGTGCATGAGAGAGACAGGTCTATCCAATTAACTCATATTTTTGTCCCGAAATTCTGAAAGTGCAATTGTAACATCTCATCATGCTCTGGGTGATGTACCCAGCCTGGAAGCATGAACATGGTATTTCCAAATCTGCTTCACCTCACTGCATGATTCTGTGTTTAATGAAATACAGCTTTTAGGCAAGCAGATGTGCTGGATGATAATAGAGTTGGAAACTTACACTATATTTACCAACAAGAACAGTCTCTTATGGTCAGAAGCTCAGTACAGCAAATAATACTGTAGCTTGGAAACAGAGAGGTGTCGGAGAAAGGAGAATTTTTTGTTTCGAGTGTCAGGTTTGACAGTACTTTTGTTTGTATCTACTAAATATCTAACGCTTATGTCTAAGACGTGGTATTTCAGGCTTATATGAAGAAGGCTTTAAAAGAAAAGTACACATCCTTCACGTTAATCAATTACACAAAAATAAGGAAAGAAAATTACCTTTTGTTATATTTGAAGCACAGGAGGAGGCGGCAAGGGCAGATTAGCAAGGCTTTGTTCAGCAGTGCCTGTATATGAAATAAACAATTTTTGACAGGAAGATTACAAAAACTGAAATCATGAAGAGAGAAAAGCTGTTGCTAAATGGTAAGTGTGAATATGCTTTATTTACCCACCTTTTTCCTTCTGCTTAGGCAGAGATACATTCCAGGTTCTTGGAGATTTTAATCATCCCTGAGCTGTCGAAAACTTTGTCACCTCCGCACTAAACACACATTTACACAACCTACTGGGTGGGAGAAGCCCTCTGCCTTCTCCTGCGGCACCCCGTGGGCTCCACCATGCTGCTATTGCTGGGGCGCGGAGTTGGTGCACAAAAGTGGCTGGCAGCGCTAAATAGATTGCAGAAAGGAGTGTCCAGTGCTGTGTACTTTTAACTTTATACATCTCTCTTGAAAAGACAGGCAGGTGAACGAAGGAAATGCAGGAGGCCAGAGGTGGAAAAACATCCTGATGAGAGAAAAAATTCCTTCTTCTAATGCAAGGTTTTGTCACTGAGCCACGAAGTTCAGAAAATAATGATGAGTGGTTATAGGTATCTACTAAGCGTAGAATTTGCTTTAGATTGAAAACAAGAGCAGGAAGAGTAAAAAAGTCTCTCCAGAAGAGCACAGCATGCACCCGTCTCTCTTTGCAGCAGTGATAAGAATATCATCATCCTCTCCATAGATTTCTGGTGAGTGTGAAGGTGAGGATCACAGAAAATAGTCACGTAACACTCGAGCTTTCCTTCCTTACAGTTCTGACTTATTTTGTCTCATCCTGATACACTATGAAGAATGAAATATGTAATAAAAATACTCACGAATTAAAGAACTTTTGTTCATTTGCTTACTATTTCCACAGAAATTTATCAACTCAGTATTACAAATAGCAGAGATGCTAGTGATTGTCATTACAGTATCAGTACATCACCACTTTTTAAAACCTGCCATTTCTGTCACAGAGTTTCAGAAAAATCTAGAAAAGCAGAGGAATGTAATTGTTTGCTGTCACAAGAGGTGCCTTTGCAAAATTTGTATTGAAATGCAGTTTCCTGTTGCAGGCGCGCCCATGGTTCAAATATATTCTGTTACAGTGTTGCTTATTTTAGACCCACTTCTTAGAAATTGCAGGGGAGGACCCCAAAAGACAGATAAACCACACACTGAGAATAGTGTCTTCTGAGACCTGGAAGAAAGTTTTCTTTGCTTTTTGGTTCTTCTAGTGCTTTACTTGTTTCCCCTACAGTTTCTGGATTTGGCCCACGCTAGTTGAAATGTATGCTTACACAAAAGCCTGCAAAGAAGTCTTATCTCGATATTATTTTGAGGACATGAAGGCTGTGAATCATACAAGGCCTGCTTACATGATCCTTAACTGGATTTGGACCAAAATAAGTGTTCTGTCGTAGCAGTTTACCTTATGTATGTGGAACAGTCGTAGCCATAGATGTTAATTTGTGTGCTCGTAGAGAAATGTCTTAAAGTAATTTTGCTCCTGACCCAAAGATCGTAGGTTTGTTTAATTTTATCATAGCCCATTAAAGTTCTTTACCTAAAATCTATTGGAAACTGAACAAAAATACTGTGCGATGGACTATTCCCTCAGTATTTCCAATCCAGCCAAAATGTGATTTAACTTGCTTTGTGACTCTTTGCTGAGACCAAAAATGTTGCCTTTCCGTTAGCCTACTCCACCTAAAGGCAAGAAATAAAGCAAAACCGTATCTCCAGCAATGAAAGCTGTTCATTCTAGCACTAATTCCATTAAGCAAGCAGAACTTCATCTATATATGAAAATGCACTGAGCATCATCTAGGCAATCATAGCGTTCCTCAGTTAGCTGTAAACTGTCATATTGACTCAAATTGCACTTTCCCCATACACACATTTCGAAGATCCTTTTTTTACTCCCTTATTGTTGAAAATCCTCATTTTCTCTTGTTGCATATAGCTGTTGTGTGGTTGCAGTGAAGTAGGAGTATTAGATACTTCACAAGAGTGGTGATTTTTACATTTACATTGTGGGACTGAATTTGGAAAGACAACAGGAGCCTTTAAATTAGTATTCACTAGTTTCAGATAGCAAAGATTCATAGATTTAGGCAAGCTGACAAAGGATGTTTTCCTGTCTTGCAGTGGGTTTGTACAGCCTGAAAGCATCTCACATACTGCTACTCAAGAATGTATGAGACAGTAGTTAATGTGGTAAGCTGTAAGTAAGTAAATATTCAGATATGGGCACCATACTATGTAGCTCAATGAATTTGACCACAATTATTATATAATTACTGTGGTCATGACTGGTTTCTGAGTTTTGACTTCACAAAGCATAGGTGTGTACTGTTAGTAGTTGGTTGCTAGGGGTTTAGTTCAATTAGTCAAGTTTAAACATAGCTTGCTATGAAAAGCAGATGTTTTAGTATGTTACGGTGTTCCTGAGTTAAGACTGGGAAAGTATGACTTTACAATGAGAAAGCATAGTGAAAGCTAAAGTGTTCTTGGGTAATATCCAGAAAATAGGTTTCTGCTGAAAACCTATTTAGATGTCTTTTTTTCCCTTGGTAATGTTGAACTAATAGCCTTTAAATACAATTAGTTTTGTGTCAGATAACATTTGAAAATATTTCATTGCATTCCTACCACAAAAAATAAGGTGAGTCTATTAGAATTTTACACATTATTCTAAATTACCCCCAGCATTTAACATAGTTACCTCCTTTCTATACAGCTTGTCCTGGAGTTGTCCTTCTAGAGAATTTTGTTCTTGGTCACTAGGGGTCAGTGATTCAGCTCCAAGTTAAGATGCCTCAAGGTACTGAAGTTATGCAAGTTCCTGCTGTAGCCAGTGGAAATCGAGTCAGGTGACTGCCTCTCTAGGCTCCACCGACTTACGGCTTTGACTTTAATGGGAGCTGAGACATGTAGCTCACATGCAAATGCTTACAATTAAGTATTTGAAGTAGGGAAATAAGTTTCTCTCAGCATTTAGGTTCTACTACACTCTGGTGAGGTTAGTTTGTGGTGGTTTGATCTAGATCCAGCTCACGGTTTCTCGATGGAGAAAGCAAAACTGGATTTGGCCAATTCAGGAACCAAGACGCAGGAACGTGTATTTTGTCCTTACCTTTGTTGGCAGCAGAGCTCAGTATTTTGGTGCCAGTAAAAGAAATTCAGGACAGGGGAGGCTGAGAAAAGCTGGTGGGACTTGCCAGGCCGTGCAGAGGGCCCCAGGGACTCTTACCTCGGTGGCAGTACGAGGCGTGGATTAGACACACAAGAGAAACCTAGATCTTAGTGTCTAAGTCCACTCCCTTCCCAAAGCTGCCTTTACTTCCTACGTTGCCAGAGTAAGAGCAGCCAGGAGCGCCCTCATACCCACAGACGCAACGTGCATGGCAGGCCTGCCCTCAGCCTGCCTGCCTGCTCTGCTGCCAGCACCCCGCAGCTCCGAAAGCATAAACGAACCAGGCAGAGGGCAAGCAAATACAGCTCTTGCTGCTTACCCCAATCCCTTCCCATTGCAGTCTCAGGGAAAGGGAACAGTCCTTCGCCCTCCTTCATCCTTCTCCTGCCTGAGTCCTGGAGGAGAAGTCGGTGCAGCAGGACCCAAGACTCAGTGGGACCCAACACACTACACAGCTGCTTTGCCTGGATGGACCCTAAGTGGCTTGCCCCACTTCTGCCTAAAAGCTTCCAAAGTTTTTTTTAAGAATTTTTGCCAAAATAATTTTTGGTAAAGTTCACAGAATCTGGAGATTTGCTGTCTGGCCAATGCTCTTATCTCTTGGCTTGTGCAACTGTCCTGCCTTTAGTGTGATGTTAAAAAGTAAGAATAGAAAAAAGCAAAAGAAAGAACAAAAAGAGATTTCCTCTCACCTGAGTTATGTCTGATTATCACTTAACTTCTCATGAAGCAATCATTAGCAATTAAAGCATGATTTTGTTGTCTAAATGTGTGTAACTGTTGACCATGATTTGGCCAGTTTCCTGATTCTGGATAAATGGTATTCTCCTTCCATGTGCTAAAGCATTAAGGAAACATCTCTACTGTGTTGGAGGTTTATAGTTTTTAATTCTTGTGACTGTTGGGGCTGTTGTTTTGTTTTAATCTGTGATGAATTACAGTTTAAAACAGTTCTAGCCTTCTGCTTTTCTCTTGGTCTCCCTCCTCAGCGCAGAATAATATCGCAGGGTTTTCCCCACTTACTTTGGTTGTTAGGGACAAACAATGTTTGATGTAGTCTGAAGCTTCCAAGAACTGTTTCTTTAATTTTATTTGAAAAATTACTACTTGACAGATTTTTTTATCTTTTGTCCAAGGAGGATGTGCCACTCTTGATAGGTCGTTGTGGACAGCATGGAGCCATTAGGAGTGAATTGCTCTGCTCAGTCACAGCATAGACAGTCATGGCTGCAGCTGCTCCCTTTTAGCTCCCTCTGCGTGATTCTGTCCTGATCCGCAGTGCGATCCTCAGGAATAACAGAGCGCGTCATCCTCTGGGCCAGCAGAGCCCTCAAGACTCCCTACTAATCTCCCTGAGAAGTTCACCCAATAGTGTAAATGGTAGCAGTTGTTTTATGACATGGAGACTTGGCTACAGAGAAGTGAACGCAAACAAACTTATCCTTAACTACTTTTTAAAGGAAAGCAGATTTCCTCCATAGTGATAATCAATGGGACTTGTGTTTGGAAGAAAGATGGATTATTCAAAATGAAACCAAATCTGCCCAGGGCACATTTCCAATGGATCTTACTCCTTTTTAAGTTCACTTATGCTTTCATAAGTAGTTTCTGAATAATCTTTAGTAAGTGTAAATTAAAGAGCCACCCGTACTAAAAAAATCAGCCAAGGTCTAAATCTGCTTTAGGAACAATTTTAAAAGCAGTGGTCCAATTTTGTCAGCCAATACATTTTTCTTGCCTTTTATGATTTTCCAAACTGTTCAGTTTCCATATGTAAATGGCATAGTAAAGCACTGTCGTATGTATTTCTTTCAGAATCTTAATCTTCCTGATTAGAAGGCAGTGCTATCTTTGACTACACTTGTCAATAAGAAATGCAGGACATATAACTTGGGTCTCTAGGGTTTGAGAAGACACTCTTAACAAATCTGCTGCAAACACCACCATCATCAACTGCATCAGTTGCACCCACCGAGAAGCTGTACCTGCAGCCTGGGTTCTTGTACCCACCAAGTTCAGGTCTATCCCATGTAATCGAGAACAGCTCTTTTGATGAGAGGATGCTTATGCTACATCTTTTTCGGGTCCGGTGTCTCACAGGCGTGTGTACAGCCAGGACGTTTTAGCTCCATGCTGTTCTGCCAGTTTACCGTGCCATGGACCAGCGTGCCTTGCTCCTCCAAGAGCGTGGTGTGGGAGGCAGCCTACATTTCCAGCGCCTGCTTCTTCTGCAGGCTTGCAGCTGGAAATTGGAGGCAACTCATGGCCTATTCTCTTTCTGGCAGTTTTCAGGCCTGCAGAACTTAAAGCCAGTTTTGGCATTTAGTCCTCAGAAGTGCCTTTTATGCAAATAAACTTTGCGTTTTTTGAGAAGCACTGAAGCTGTGTGAATTAAAAACATCACGTTACTGGCTTTCCAAGTGGAGTGACAGATTGTTCCACCCTGTCCTGGTGCCATTGTCAGATAGGAAAATGGAATTCTTCACTCCTCACGATGTTTCCTTGGGTGCAAAAAGAAATACAAAGTCTTCATAGCTAGAACTGATTAATGTCAATTCTGTAATGACAAGATATTTCAAAATTACTGTCTCATGTCCTTTAGGGTTTTTTTTCTCTTCAGCAGTCTCCTCTGTTAGAACATGTTTACAGTAGGTACTCTTTTAAACTAGAATTTATAAAAGGATTCAAAGAAAGAAAACGGGGAAATTACCTTGACATTCAATGACAGCTGTAACATCATGTAGATCATTTCTAATGGAGAACAATTATGGAGGCTCAGAGTCAACTGTAATAGATTTTTCACACAAAGGAGGAAGGATGTTGGACCTACTGTAAAGCTGTGAAGAAGTAATTACATACCATCTTTTGTACCTAACAAATGAGATATTTTTAAAGATGTCACACTAGCCGTGACATGCTCAAGAACGTCATGTTCTAGGCAGTGGGGTGTTTTGTTTGCATTTACATCTTTTAGAGCAACCATGTGTACTGCAGCATTTGTGTGCCTGCTACATATTTTGGGTGTGAGTGTACGTTACCATTTTCATTTTGCTCAGTTGTTTGGTAACCTGTTACTGGGTACGTTGCAGCCATTTAGGACCTGTGCTGTATATACTGACTGCTGCCTGTTGTCTTGTCTCAGCGAACAAATTCTCTCAGCAAATTCTTTTTCAAAGTGACTTCTTTTCTACTTAGCAATGTGACCTCCTCAGGACTAATACCTCCCATAGAGGAAAGACATCCTATTTCTACAGTGGGATTTATACTGAGGTCTGAGAAGGTTTAATGAAATTTAGTAATTTGAGGTTCAAAACTCTAGTGAGAGATAATTATCCATAGCTTATGAAGATGGAATAGATGCTATTTGAATGCTCCCTCGCTTCAAGGACATAATGCCATTTGCTTCTGGCTATTCTATTAATTTTCATCTGATTTTTCAGTTCTCTCTATGAAAGAGAAATTCCCTTAGTTATGAGTGGTTTTTACTTAATGCCACTTGTCTCCTGCCTCTGCCTTACAGATTGTGAAAAATTACTGTAGGGCAGTGTGCATTGACCTGATAGATGGAAGGCTTCAATTGCACCTGCAATTAGACTCTCCTTTTATTGCATCCAAGTGGAAAAAGAAAGTGGCACTAGGACATGGCACTTACTCTGCCCATTTGTGGACCAGACCCCAGAACAAGGAGCTGCCCCTCCATTGGGCGGCAGTAGGATAATCCCAAAACTTGGGTCCAGCCCTGTACCTTGCTCTGTATGTTGTAGTGACATTTTGTGTCGTGGAAACTCAGAGCTATGTTGTAGGATCATTTAGTCACCTTTTTCAATTTCAACATTAATTTACTTTAAAACAAGTCACATTTGGGGATCATGATGGTTTTCATTTGTTCATCGGTTGCAATCGTCTGGGCCCATCACGTATCTGCCTGTTGCAGGGATGACAGGTACTGAAAAACTGAGGTGCCACCCTGTTCTCCACCTTTGTCCTGAAGTGCAGAAGTCTCTTGGAGACCGAAACATCTTAGCTTAAACTAATTTTAATTAATAGTTAGGTAAAGGATGAGTGATGTTTGATATGAAGGAGTTTGGACCTGATGGTTTAGAAACCTTGGATTCTAGAAGGCCGTTTCAGTCTCCAGCATCGGTTTCCCACCTGTGAAACAGATTTTATATTTAACAGCTACATGAGAATGAACTGAGCTTAGATTACATTCATGCCTTGCTTGCATTAACTGGAAATGGCTGGAGTTCTTCCTGTATTTCGGACTGGCCAGGATCCATCTGACCATTTGTAGAAGGCTTTGCGAAGGAAAGCAACCCCTAACAATACTAGTTGAAAAAACTGCATATTTTGTGATCTTAATCACTAGTCACATAAAAAATCTTCAGTGTTTCTTGAAGACATAACAGGGTCAGGGCATATGTGTTTTCTTCCAGTTTATCCCCAAACATCTGTTTTCCCAGTGAATAAAAGTATAAACAAGAGTGAGAGGACAGTTTATTTTCCTGTCTTCAATCTTTTTGTCAAAGTCTTTCATCTCAGAATTGCACTGTAAAAGAAAATTTTGGGAAAGGGGCATGTTCCTGAAATACTTACAGTCTTTAAGCCTTTGTTTCCCGTGATAAAAAATTTACACTGAAATCGTTTTGACTCACTCATCAATTCACTGTTGTGGGAGACATCACATCTTTAAAATCTTTAAAATGTGTCTATATATTTATATTTCATTTTTCTTTGTGCTCTCCTTTTCTTCCCATTGGGGGGGTTGTTCAGGCACCTGGCTGCTCAAATGCTACATCAGTCTGATTTAATTGATGGCCAACTTTGCCACTTGTTGCCTTGCCAATATAGCCTTTAGAGAAGTCCTGGATCGTTGCCGTGCATTAATAGTTTGTCGTTAGAATAATTAATGTGTGCAATCTATCCTGTGGTTTAAAAGAAATACGAGGACAGAGTACTTGCGTTTTACTCCTGGGCAGAATTGCCCTGTAAACGTTTCTAGTGGCGATGTTCACTTCACCAGTTCTCATCGCTGTGCTGATGCCAAGTGATAATTGGGAAACTGATGTGGCTGAGAGGACCAAATTTGTACCGGACTGCTTTTGCTTTATTTTCAGACGAGTCAGTTTTCATCATGGCTGACACACAAATATTTGCAGCAGTAAAACATTGGAGGCAGTTCAGGGGCAGGAACTTCCTGATAATACAGAGAAGAGATGACTTGGCCAACTGAGTAAAACACATGTTAGTTCAGATCATTCTCTTCAGCTGCTACCTTGAATTGTCTTTGACTGATAGCCTATGATGAGACTAGTGCGCTCATCTTTACTGGCCTTGCTATTGGATAGATGACACGTATTAATCTATTTTAGGGTTTTAAAGCATGTCTTTTTAACTGTGGGAATTAAAAAAAAAAGATCATGTGCTTTGAAGCAATTGCATTCTAAGAATCACTTAATGCATGGGAGACTTCACACATCAAAGCATGGTGTAATGTCTTGTGATGGCATGTTGTCTGAAAGACACCAAATGCCCAAGTGGAACCTGAGAATGTTTTATTTTTCAAAGTCTTGTAAATTACTGGCATAAATCTGCCTAGCTGAATAGCTCCAGTTAAAAAGTATTGATTCGGTGTCATGCAACTGAGATGAGGGAGTAGAAGAAGGAACTTTTCTTACAAGATTTGGATTATTTCTGCAAACATATGTAGTGGTTTTAAGTAGTTGTGTTGGTTAGGGAAACTGTTGCTCAGAACTTTGTCCCACTGGTGACTAGTTGCTCTTTAGATACCTCTAGGTGAGAAATATCTGGGAAACAAGATATATGCATCCTATATAGCAAGATTTTGAATGTGCCTCAGCAGTTTAATGAGTGCGTGCAAGAGGCTGTGGGAAAGCTACTACAAAATCAAAACATAAATAAAATCTGAACAAGTAGAGAGCGAGAGGGCCTGAGACTTGGAACGCCACCACCCACCCACCTGCACTTTGTTGAAGGCCTAACGCCTCACAGGGCCAAAAAAAACGTTCATTGGCTGACAGAACATGAGGCTAAATTGTGGTGTGAAATGTGTCCCCAAAACTAGCAATTACAGAACTTCAAGTACGGCCTTGTAGATGAGAAGATAGGGTTTTAATAACTACCATATTCTTGTCAGGAATTTGGCAGCCTAACTGTTCAACGGCTCTGAACAGAGGTTAACACTTAAGCACAGGATTTCTGGCCTATTCCATTCCTGATGCAGCTGGATCAATATTAAAGCGTCATTTTTCGGTACTGTCTGAACCCAGAACATCCAAGGAAGCATCAACAAACACAAAAATGAATGGTAGGGCAGGAGAAGAGGGGTGTTGAATTTCTCGATGCGGACAAAATCTACAACAGGTTGCAAATGGCTGCCTGGACCCTGACCTCCACTGGACCAGACGGTGCACGGTCTGTCTGCGCCTGGACTCTCTGCAACCTGCTGACCTGCCTCTGCTGCCTGTGTGCGTGGGATGATGACCGGAGGAGGGGACAGTTTGAAAAGCAGCTTCCCCGAAAGAAATTCAGAGAGGAGAACATTTACTTGCAGCAGGCAAGGTTTGTAGGGTTCAAGATGTTGTTTTGCTTCCTGCCCAAAGCAAAGATGAAAAATAAATTGACATTGCTACCAGAGATGATAGTCTCGATAGGTTAATCTCAGAAATGAACTCTCTCAAAATCTTCAGCGGAAATGAGATTTGGTGGGATTAAATGTGATGTAGAAAGAATAATTAGTGGGGTCAGTGGCCTGGAGAATGTGGATAAACATTGGGAGCAGAACTCCCAGAGAATACGGTGGATATACAGATTCATTAAAGAAAGTAATAACTTAAAAATCTTCCAAAGTGGGGAAGGAAGATCCTGTTAAATGTTTAACGCAAGACACTTTTTCCTTTCCAAAAGCAGGAACAGCTGCAGCGGTAAAGAATTGCACAGAGCTGCCTGCAGCTCTGCCATCCTCTACTCTCAAACAAGCCCAGAGTCACAACATCGAGTAAAAACCCAGAACCACACAGGTGGAAGGGCCTTTTGCAGGTCTCCAGTCCAACCTACTGCTCCAAGCAGGCTCAGCTGTGAGCTCAGACCCAGTTGCTTAGGATGTTACCCAGCCAGGTCTTAGGAACCTCTGAGGATGGAGACTGCACAGCCTCAGTGAGCCGCCTCTTCTTGAATTGAAGAAAATTCAAGAGAGCGCTAGGATCTTCCAACTTGTGTGGGAGGACATAAGAGCGTTTCAGGCACTGTCCCAGGCTACTTTAGTGAAAAGTAGTCTCTGGCAAGTATAGTACGATGCTGGTCTCTCAGAGTAGTTGCCCAAAACCATCTGAAAAGGAGACCACTGCTTGGATGAGGAGAGGTTAAACATCTCTGTCACCAAGCTAGGTTGAATTTCCACATATTAGGGACAGAAGGGAAAAAAAGAAAAGAGGAAAGGATCAGGTGGGTGGGATGTACGACTGAATGGTTAACAAAGGTGGGAGCTGACTGGGCCTTCCTTGCTACCGTATGTTTTAAGGCGAAAACATAAAGGAGAGGTAAAAGAAGATGAGGCCTTATTAAAGAGACTGAAAAAGTAACCTGGGTGATGATTCCCTTTCACATCAGAGAAATAAAGGCAGTTTTCATCAATGAACTTCCTACTATTGTTGGTGATATTCAACAGGTTTATAAAAGCATTTTCCGTGTTTATGTTTATGAGAGGAGTGGATTTATGTCCTGAGGACAAAGAGAATAAAGGAGCAGAGGCTTAGTAAATTGTGGTGGCGAAGATCAGCCAATAAAAAATATTTCAGTGACTGTTAAAGGGATGAAAAGCCCTTTTTTATACGAAGCAAAGACAGACAGATGTATTATTGTGCCATTATAAGGCATGCATTTATAGAGCGGTTGAAGGAGATATCTGAGGACATGAGAACTGCTGCTGTGTGCAGTCCCCTCTCCCCCAAGTATTGGGAGAAATATTTCCTGAACAGTCTGTGTTGGGGGGAAAGGCAGTAGGCAGGTTACAAGTCCAGCCCTTGATCGATCGAGATGACTGATAGCTACAAAAAGTAGCATACAGAAGAGTTAGCAAACTTATTACAAGGCTTGTTTGATCAATGCTCTTAAGAAGAAACTCCTTCCTCCTAGAAGAAAGCAAAGGTATTGGTAATACCATTTAAGAAAAGAGCAGACTGCTTGTCATCTATACATATTTCATTCATGCAAATTGACTGGTTCTCGCTCCCCCCGTATTGACAGACTAGTAACATGTTAGGTGTGTATACCCAGAGCAGTATGGATTCATGGTAGGGGGACGAATTTCAGATTATAATAGAGAAGCTCTACTATGAGCTATACAATGCAGAATAATAACAGGTAAGTTATCTGGGGGTCTCCTGACAAAGAAAATGCCACTGAGCAGCTAGAGGGAATATTTAGAAACACTGCGTTCAGGAAAACATGGCTTTGGAGGTAAGACCTTGCATTTCTGCTGTGTAAAAGAGTTTTTAGGCTTTTGAATTACGGAAAGGAACATCTTTAAGCTGGTTAATTAACATGGCAGGAGCCTCCATGGTGTCTGCAGCTACAGCAGGAGAACATCTATCTGCAGCAATTAGGCAGGAACTTCCTAACTACAGGGCTGCTCACAGATGGAGCAGATAGCTTGCCAGGCAGATGATGTAGGGCTGTTTATACAAACCCACTTTTCCTCTTACAAGCAATAGAATAGCAAACACATATCGTTGGCAATCTTTGGGTATAAAATGAATTATGATAAATCTGAAATGTTAAGTGCCTGCAATTTTGAAAAAATTACACTGGGAGGGGAAAAAAACCTCAAATTCATTAAGTAGGGTAAGAATTCATACTAATGTGACAGAAAAACACAAGGTCGTATTGAAAGTTTATTATACTGTATAAAATAATAAAAGGCTTTGAAGAATCGGTAGAGATGACGCTTTCTCGGATGTGCAGAATAGCTTTCAGTAAAATGAATATATTTCTACCACCTGTCCTATTTATTACTCTTGTTAAGATTAGAGAATTAAGATTGTTAAAGAACTTCTTCTCAGAATCTATCAAACGTGTAAGCCTGTTTTGGTCAGGGAATATATTGCCCTGCAAGGAGTAGGATATGAAATCTTCTGCGGATTACTTCAATATACCCTATGGTGTAGGAGGGGTTTTTCAGTATGTTTATTTTTGCTGTATGTAATGTTAATATTTGTAGAAAAGTTCTCATAACACTATGTGCTCCACTATTGATTAGATGACATAGGATTTCATGAGAGCTAAAATCTATTTGATTTCAACAGAAAATATGATAAGACTTAGCGTGTAAAATCTTGGAGAAAAAAATCAAGGAAAGAAGTTTGAACTAAACAGTGGCGAAAGATGTAGAATAGTTGCCTTTGGTCTCCACCCGGTCCCTCAACCCTCTCCTAAATGTAGTGTAAAGAAAACATTTGTTCTCTATGGATGCTATTTCTCTTTATAATCATGCACATTTTCTGATGATGGTAAGTAGTGCTACAGAGGTTGTTGACAAAGTTGCTTCTTTTTCCAGTACCTTGTAATTGTGGAAGAAACTCAAATAACAACCTCTGTACTGGTTTAGCTACCTATGCTTTTCTCTGAGAAGCTCGTTTTATAGAGAAAGAAAATCCGATATCCTACCTTTTACAACTGCTAGACAAGGTATTGCTCAATGCAGTAATTTCCTACCCTACCAAAACCTGCGATTTGCTAAAACATAGTTCAGTTTCTCCATCATGTATCTCATCAGATTAGACTGATTAAAAAAAGGGGGGGATCCGTATCTGAAGGACAAACACTCTGTAGCCAGAATCTTCTGAGTTCAAATATGATATTTAGTGTATAATATCATATTTTTCTTTTGTATGTGTTAGTATGTTGAGGGTGGATACAAGGCTTACTTCTTACTAACAGTTACATATGTAGCAAGTACATACATAGCAAATATTAACCTCAATTTCTTGCAATTTCTGTCTGTTCCAGTCCAGATTTTTACCTGACTGGGAAAAAAATTGGTAATAAGAGAATTTTGGATCTATTTTTTTGAGAAGTGGATTAGTCTCTGATGAATTGTCCATGCAGCCTGACATGGCTGCCCTAGGAATGCAGGGTGTCACTGCTTGTTTTCAGGAGGTGGAGTTCTGTGGCTGCTGGATCAAGGTCTTGAATATATGTGATTTTTTCAAGTTGTAATTTCCAACTCAGTTTCTGATATGAAATGTCAAGACTCCTCAGTAATATGCAAATAGAATAGAGTGTCTTTATAATTATGATAGGACCCTATTCGCCTGAGGTTGTTTTCCATCCCCCCACCCCCTTCAACAACTTTTGTTCTTTTACTGACCCCAGTGGTTCCTGCAGCATCTGCAGACTGCAGCATCTGAAAGCAGATGCAGCTGCTCAGTTTCTGAAAAAGAAAGATTCGGGAACAGTGACTGCTGCCTCTGTCTCAGGGGCCTGGGGGACCACTGGCTGGGCTGCTCCTTCTGTGGAAGGCTCAGGTCAACCTTTCTGCTTGTTACTCCCAGAGCCACCCCAGACCAACACATTTACTTTTCCAGTGATGATGTCAGTTACTGAGATAGGAAAATGAGGTCACAGACAAGATCAAGCAATGGGAAGGCGACTGGCTCACCTCCAGAATCCCATTCCAGTTTCCACAGAGTTGAAATCTTTTCTCCTTTTATATACAAATGGAAAGTCAGTTCAGGTAAATGAGATTTGTCTTTTCAGGTGAAAAAGCAGGACAGGCTGTTCAACTCTCTTGTGGGGAGTAACCACTTGCAGCAACTTCCACCGGCCCTTGTGCAGGTGAGATCTCTCTGCCCAGCAGCCATCTGCGCCCAAGGCTGCTGGGACGCCTGGAGATGGACCAGCAGATCTCAGAGCAACCGCAGGAGCCAACACAAGGACTGAACGCACCAGTACTTGATACCTGAGGTCTAGGAAAACCTGTTCTTCCTAGATCTAGGAAAAAAATATTTGCTGAGCTTTATTTCATAAAAAACAGAGAGAATAGGAACATCTTATAGTGAAACAACAAACCTGAAGTATGAGCTCACAGCTGCAGTTATACTTGCCACACAAAAAAAGTGGTGCTGGAAGAAGTGATTTATTTTTCTCTATAACAATCCCTTCGTGCTGCGATGGATGCTGTTGCGTTCTGGAGAGAGAATTACTCGGCCATTAGGTTTCAGGGAGGAATAAAACAAGAAGCTTACTTTAAGGTGAACTGGAATATATGTCGTTCGTTAGGATTTTAGGCACGCTTCTGTCAGATGATAGAATTTTAATCAATGTTTTTCTCCATGTAGTTGACATAGGATCTGTGTTTGAATACCCATGAATACAGTGTACATTACCTTGCTATACATGTGTGGGAACTAACAGAGTACAGCATTTTTCCCAGCAATATACATCTGGTATTAGAGCCTGGTCCAAAACATTAGTCAGTTTTACAACTATAGACAGAATTTTATTACATTCTTCACTAATGTGATAATGATGAGCTGATTCTTACAAATCTTCGTGGACTTTCTCTTCAGTGTAGAACCAAATTAAAATTTAACTTTTTCAAAATTTTCAAGTGTTTAGGTGTTTCACTGGTTCGGTGAGACCCAGCCAAATATTTGGGGAGAGAAGGTTCTAGTGAGTTTTCTAGCAGAGTTTCTGAATTGCTTTTCTGTAATAAATTCAAAAGCTAATTTGCAGGAACTTTGTATTAGATATCATTTATAAGTAGAGTCTAACTAGTTAAGATTATTTTTCATACAGGTTTTGATTTTTCTTTGGTAACCATTAGCTACTGAATATACTGTTAAGGTAGAGTCTAGGAAAAACATAGCTTTTTTTCTGGATGTTACTTTAAGATATACTCAATATTTATTCCAGCTGATCTGTTTTGAAGAAAAAGACAATAATCTTACTGCTTTTTCTGTGTTATGTCTTGCAATTCCCAGAAAAAAAAAAAAAAAAAAAAAAAAGAAAAAAAAAATCTCTGCTTAGTATGAATTGCACAAGAGTATGATGAGTCGAGAAATACTTTTTATATGCCTTCACATGCACATGCCAAAAAAGTCTCTGCCAGAGTTATTCTCTATAGGAATTTACAGGGGTCTGTGAAAAGCAAATACTGAAGCGGTCTTGCTCTTTCTCCTTTAAAATACTGTTTGAGGAGGAGCCTGAGGAGCTGAATTGCTCAGAAAAGGATCTGTTCAATGCATATCTAAGGCAGAACTCTTGGGTTGCTAAGCTGTAATTTAAAGGTAAATTTTGAGACAAAACAAAATTTAATTAGTGTTAGTACAGTTTATTGTTCCTTTGGGATTTATAATTTTTTGCCTCCACCCAAAAAAGTCTGCTTGTTTGTTGTATTAGAAGTTTTAGATTGCAGTTTCCTCCTCTTTCTGAAAGACTTTAGCAATTATTTGAATTCCCTAAGAACATGTTAAAACACAAGAGACAAAAGCCGCAACTTCTGTTTTCAGCCCTAGTTGTGGAGAAAGGCAGTGTGGCAGCGTACACTGTCAGTGAGATAAATTGGCATGTCTCATGTAAAATTGTTTGAAATATTGATAATATTTTTGTTGCTGGTTTGGTGTTGTTGCTTTTCAATATTTAAAAAAATAGTGAGAAAACACGCAGGGGTTTTGGTTAACGTCAAATAAAAAGTAATGTAGATAGCACAATTAAATACATTTACTAGTGACACTTCTTAAATGATGCAGTAGTTGGAAGAGATGACATAGGAAGTTCTTACGGGGTCTCTGGGCCTCCGGAAGGGGTGTGATGCCGGCAGGCTCTGGACCGCCAGCGTCCCCAGGAACCTGCCTCGCTGGCTCTCGGGGGCCTGGGGTGCCTGCTGGTAGCCTTCTTGGCACTGACACAGTAGAGATAAAGCTTTGGCAAAGTTTACGCCAGCGGTGGGCCCAAATTGCAGACCTGGCCTCTAGGTGTAGCTCCAGCATAGTGGTTCATGAACGTAGACTTCTGGGTTAGGCCAGTTAGCAGATTAATTAGTAGTACGATTTTTACATCATTCATGTTTGGTTGGTTCATGTTTCTGTCCATTCATGGTGGGTTTGGAAGATTATTAAACAAACACGTATTGATGCAAAGGTTGAGCAGCAAGTAGTTTGATGTCTGAAAAGCAGTTTTTTTCCCCACTTCTTGTGGAAGGATGTACAGAGTAGGAGAAAGGAGAAAAATACTTTCCCTCCCCTGCTCTGTCCATCCTCCTCAGCGAGGGGCCAAGCACGATCCTTTTCTGTTTCCAAAGCAAGACAGGGTTACCCTGCCTTCAGGTACACCTGGCCTTTCCTCCCAAAGGGTGGTGTTTGGTGCAGGTCCCTTATGTGACATTGCCATTCGTAACTTCAGTGTCAAAGTGAAATCAAGACTAGGCGTACATAATTATGGAATGAGGGACGAAGATGGTGATGCAAAGGATCATTGAAAGGGGCTCTGGTTACAGTAAGCTATGTTTAACCCTCTCTGCATATCTTGCTAGTCGCTCTTCCTTTCAGATATTAAGGTTTTGCAGTTTCTGGAATAAGGAGCTGGGATAGAAACCCATATTCACAGAACAAGTCGGGCAGAGGCTACTTGGCGGCAGCTTGCACGTTTGATGGGCTCAGCGAAGCCATGGTTGCCAGCACATCTGCTGGGGAAGAAGCCCGAGCGCCAGCTGCTCCTGCTGCTGCTTCGCGTCCCGGTCGGTGCTCAGCCATCTCAGCCGAAGGGAAACACGGAACCAGGTTCTGGGGAAATACCACTCTTTGCCAATGGCAAGCACCTAATTAGATTTGTTTATCAACAGTTTTGTAATTACAGAAATATGTAGCTAATTACTTTTCTTTGAGCTAGCTCATGCTCACCTCTCAAGAATGTGCAACAAATAAAGAAGGTAAACTGCTATTTAATTGTACTTTAGACAGTAAATATTTAATGCAACTGAACCGTAACAGAGAACGGGGCACAGAGAGTAGGCTAGTGTTTGGGTAATGTGAGGCTGATCCAGAACTTTCTCTTGTGCCACCCTTTTCTAAAGTTTTAAATTTTAAATGCATAGTACGTAGCAAAGACAGTCCGAATCAGTGATCTGTTTAGGTGTAAGAGGAGCATATTTGTTGAGTTCTAGCCAGGTTGGGGGTCTCGATTTGGTGGTTTGTCTTCTCTTTTTTTTTTTTTTTTTTTAAGATCCAATCAATTGTGTGTAAAATACAGTGTAAAAAACAGGAAGAGAAAAACATTTTCCGAGCAGTGGAACAGTCAAGCTCAGCTTCCACTTTATGCGGTTTTATTCCTCTGTCTAGCATCAAAATGAAGAAAGGTTCCACTCCAAATATTTATATTATCTACATATGTCATTTTTATTTTTTTCTAAACAGAAGAACATTCTTCTAAGAAAAAGGTTTTTTTATCACAATAATATTTTCTGGTGAAGAAATATTACATGATAAAATGTGGGCTAGCTCAGGAAATACTCATCTTGAATAAGCAAATAATACTAAGGTTACCTGTGCTTATTTTGGACAAAGTTCTCTTGCCTTATTGTTCAATAATTCACTGAGTTATGGAGGTATTTGTATGTTCCGCAGAGAAACTAAACCAGATTCAAAACCAATAAGGAAGAACGGTCCCAGCCATTGGCCACAGATACTGCTTTTGAATAAAAAAAAAAAATTATTGCAATATATGATGTACAAACAAAAGTCAAATCATTAATCTCAAACATTTGTTCCTGCAGTCTCATGTGTAGATAAAGCTCTTAATCAGAGCAAAGCTTCAGGTGGCGAGTAAAGTTTTCTCCTGCAAGATATTACAGGCACTGTCTTGTGCTGCCAAGCCAATGCTCAGCGCTTCCTTCTCCTCCTTCCCCCTTTCATTGCTCTCTCCCAGCCATGAAGACTCCTGGGGCAGCCCCTTCGGGAGGAGTAAGTGGGTAATACTGCTGGGCTTGCTGGTACAAAGCCGCTGGTACTCCAGCCTCAGGAGAAGGCAGTGAGTAGAGGGGAGGCTGAATTACCAGTGAGTCAAAGAGAAGGGGAGGCAGAAGAAGGGTCGCACCCGAGTTAGGATGCGTGATGTTAAGCATTTCAGAAGCAGGCGATGTGTAGCTATATGGCAATTGCTGTATTACTACTTACAACTTTGAACACCTATCTTTTGTAGTTTCATTGGAAAGGGAGGGTCAAGAAATCTTGTGGGCAAAGCTGTGGAAATAGAGGGAAGTTTTCTTAAGTGTCCTGTTAAGAGTTGAAAGCAAGTTTTCGTTTGATGGCATGAGTAAAACCCTCTGCATTCATTTTCTTTGAATGTTCTCTAACTTAATTGTTGCTAGTACAAAAAGCAGAGATCATTAGTGTTTGTCTTACGACAATGTGGAAACCATGACCAGGACTGCAGGTAGAAGATGCTGTTGAACCACTGAGGCCCTGCATTAGAGAACTTGCTGTCTACACAGAACAAACAAAAAACAGAAGTGGAAAACTGCGGCATGGAAAGGAAACGATTTGTTTCATAGGAATCCAGGAAACGAGCTCAGGGCTTATGATTGCCATCCCACAGTTTAATTCCAAGAGTCCTCTCTCAGAAATAAAAATGTTAATCTCAGATTATTGAACATTTCCCAAAGCAAGCTCCATTTGTTCTATTCCACTTAGGAATTATCAGCATTTTTCTATTAATATTGGTGCAATTATATAAATTGTTATTTTACATAAATTAATTATATATAATATATCAAATTTTAATCAGAGGAAA
>NW_009208188.1:0-39757 GCF_000690835.1 Fulmarus glacialis
CCCCGGGGAACGGCTGCCCCCGCCGTGTGAGCGCGGTTCGGTCCGAGCCTCGGGTGGCTTGTTTTTGCAAAGTGCTCCTCGGAGCCCAGTTTTGACATGACAGCTCGTAAGCTTAGACGAGCTAATCCTCTGATCTGGGTGGGGGAGTATAGACGTCCGTGCTCTCTCCCCCTCGTTCTGTCTCTAAAATTAGCAGCTCCCCAAGTTAAGAAGGATCCACCCATCTCGCTATACCTCGTACAAAAGCGCGCCTGCACAAACTATCCTGTAGGATTCGAACACTGAGTCTTTTGTAAGCATTAACTTACTCTGTTAGGGAGGAAAACAAAGTTAAATCTTGCATGTAAATCAATTTTTTTGCTTTCCCAGATCAGAACAAAGAGGCTGCAGCTCGTTATCAAAATGCAGTATTCCCATCACTGTGAGCACCTTTTAGAGAGACTGAACAAGCAGCGAGAAGCCGGCTTTCTTTGTGACTGCACCGTTGTTATCGGTGAATTCCAGTTCAAAGCACACAGAAATGTGCTTGCCTCTTTCAGCGAGTACTTCGGTGCGTTTTACAGAGACGCGTCTGACAATAATGTTGTTTTGGATCAGACTCAAGTGAAAGCTGATGGATTCCAAAAACTCCTGGAATTTATTTACACGGGAAACTTAAACCTTGACAGGTAACATACACTATTAAAGGGGGAAAGAAAATAGGAAAATAAACTTGGTGTTACAGCAGTGCTGGGTTTTTTGTTCTTTGTAGTAAGTTCTGGAGGAACAAATAGTAGTGGATATGATGCATATTAACAAGTTGAAGATCGTCTGTTTGTATGTTTTAAAATACCGCATGGCACATGAGTGCCAAAACAAAGGTTTGTTGTCTGATATCTCACTGATTGATAGTTTCACTCTTCAAGTGTTTCTATCTGGATTGGAAGGGATTAACAATCTGACATGATTACCGGGAGAGGGAAGGATAAGTGTATTCTTTCTGAAGCTGGATTATAGAAGTCCATTTTTGCGGAGAACACACAGAAACTGCATATACAGTAGAGACTAAAGTCTGAGGAATGCATGAGGATAGGCACGATTTAAAAAAAATACGTTTGTTAGAATTTGCATGATCTGTTACTTAAAATCTTATATCACAGTGTCCAAAAGGAGTCACAGAAAAAGTGTTTCCCCCCTTATTGTGTTGATCTTGTGCCCATTGTATTGCTTCAAGTACAACGAGGATTCTACGGGAATCCACTTCATGAGGGAAGTGTGACTACTTAGAAGTATGTAGGCCAGGATTTTAACTCCTTTCACAATGTCTGGTGTCAAATGCATTTTAAAAAAGCTTTGTTGCTATTGATGTCTGAAAACTCATATTCGATAATTTAAGTGCGCAGATGCTGGGGGTGTGTGTTTTTTTCAAATTAGCTACAAGCATTAACAGTACACAGCAATGTGGTGAAGTTAGTGATCGGTGCTTCGCAAATTATGTACGAGCAGAACTGTGCAGCGTTCTTGATGTCTGTTTGGGACCGCAGCAGGAGAGTTTCTGGATTCATTCTGAGCAGTTGAGATCTCTGAAGGAAGAGGAAGGTGAAAGTACCATTCTCACCCAGGGAGAACTATTTGACTGAAGATGACACCTGCAGGTCTGCCTGTGTGCACCCGCCATCTTGTGCTCTACCCCTTTAGGTGACTGCTGCAACTGTCTGCAAATTCTGTTGTCTTCTGTGATGGTGGGTGCAGGAGTGACACCAGGAGGGTGCACTTTGAACTCAGTGCTAGTATAATACAGGATACCAAACCAGTTGTATTCATGTACAGAGAGTACTTGTGGCTAGTTACTTATTGTTTAATTGCATTTACTGTGTAATAGATTGTTAGAATGATGTTGTTTACCATTATTCTCTCTTTAAAGTGCTGTAAATCCATACATGCATTGATGGTACACGTTGCCACCTTTTCCAGATCAATTTTTTCTAAACCATCAAGGCCCGTGTTGCAGGAACTGAAAAATAGAGCGTAGTAGTTTAGATGAGGACTTCCTTGGTGTTAATGTTGTCTGTGTGCAGTTGATACAGAATTAAAATTGTTTGCAAATTGTTTTATAAAACAAGATTAATATCTGCCTTACAGAAGCACTGAGGTGAATGTGCCTCTTGTGAATTACTTAAGACTTTTGGCAGAAGGATTATAGGATGGTAATTTATACGTTTTATTCTCTCTTCGTGCTGTGATTTCTGAGCTTTTTGGACCAACAGGCCCACGTCTAGCCTCACCACCTTACAATTGGCTTTTTAACTTAAAATTCTACAAAAGGTATGTAACTGAAAATAAAATTCTCAGTTCTGTGGATCTGCAGACCCCGCTAGGCATAGGCCATCAGTTCGGGAGTAATTGTCGTACTAGTGTCTTACGGCACGACAGCACTGAGAGATTAGATCTTGCTGTATGCGTTCTCAAAGTTACACTTTCTGACAGCCTAACTTTTCTGTAGCTGTGCTGTCTGTATTTGATACAGTTGGGACAGAACAAATGTTTGCTTTGTCCAGAATATTGTCACCCAAGTCTTGTTTTCTTGCAGCTGGAATGTTAAAGAAATTCACCAGGCTGCCGACTATCTCAAAGTAGAAGAAGTGGTCACTAAATGCAAAATCAAGATGGAAGACTTTGCTTTTATTGCTAATCCCTCTTCTAGAGAGACATCCAGTATTACTGGAAACATTGAAATGAATCAGCAGACTTGCCTTCTGACTCTCAGAGATTACAATAATCGGGAGAAAGCAGATGCTGCTTCTGCAGAGTTGGTTCAACCACAGGCAAAGAAAGCAGCTTTAGAAAAGAAATCTCCTCAAACCAAAAAGCGAAAGAAGAATTTCAGCTCCCCCAAAAGCATACAGAATAAATCCGTACAATATCAGAATGACGTGACCGAGAACACATCCCTTGAAATGTTTTTAGATGCAAATAAGCTGGCCACCCAGATAACGGAACAGGCTGCCCAAGGCAGTGATAACTCTGAACTACAGCTGGCATCTGTGGTGGAAAGCGAAACACTGGCAGCGCAGGATATCCTAGTGCAGACGATTGCAGCAAAACAGAAACGGGGAAAGCCTCAGCCAAGCTGTGCACTGAAGGAGCACTGCATGTCTAACATAGCCAGTGAAAAGAACACTTACCAGCTGGAGAGTTCAGGGGAAGAACTTGACCAGAAGTACTCCAAAGCTAAGCCGGTGTGCAACACCTGTGGAAAAGTCTTTTCAGAAGCCAGTAGCCTCCGTCGACACATGAGAATACACAAAGGAGTGAAACCGTACGTGTGTCAGCTTTGTGGGAAGGCATTCACCCAGTGCAATCAGCTGAAAACACATGTAAGAACTCACACAGGTAAGCCGCTGGCCTTGTCTTCATGGACTGTGGAGACCTGTAATCACAGCCAGTGAATACAGGACTAAAAAGAGCTTTGCGTTCTGACTTTTCCTCTAGAAATTTGTCTGCTGTTGGTACGCGTATGGGAATAGTACCTGTATCCTGGTGATACGACGTGTTTCAACGTTTTTCAGTACAAAATCATAGTTTCTACTTTAAATAGCTAGAGAGGACTTTATTAGTCTGAGCAACTTGATTTCTGGAAAGACTCAGAAGAGCTGGCTATGCTATAACTCTGTAGAGTGATTAAATGCGATGAAGTGCCAAAAACTATTGCCAGTAGAGCATGAAAAGCTCACTGTACTTGATACTAGAATTTCTGTTGCTTTTTTTAAAAAATTCCCAGTTTTGTTATCAAACATATATTAGGGAAAAAAGCAATCTCGTGACGAGTAGGTAACTTCTCCCATAGGGTCTTCAAAAAAGGTAGGGGAGGTGGCTGAACTACTACAGCATTTGGGATTTTATTTAGTAAAAAGTGTAGCTGGAATGTGTAATGGTGTTACGATCTCTGCATTCAATAACATTACCAGAAGTTCGTGTAGTATCAAGAGCTATTGAACAAAGCATCAAAGAGAAATCAATTACGAACACTTAAATGTTAAGACAACATGTCTATCTTAAAAAGATTATGAAGAGCAAATTGCTGGAGCCTGGGAAGACGTACAGAAGTACTGTGCTTGCTTGTCCTTTCGTGCATTCTTCCCTATGGAAGATGGAAGACTTGATACCGGGTTAGTTCGTTCTTCAGGCTGATCTGGTGTAGCTGTTCTTCTGCTATTGCCTTTGCTGCTCTACTTAGCGCAGTGAGCAGAGAGGGATCTGGGTTACGTAGTTTTCTTCCTTTTGTGGCTGGCATTCAGAATTCTGAAGTAACAGTGAATCAGATAAAAAATTGTTTACTTTTGCTCTTTTCCCCCTTTGGAAAACTCTGAGGAGAGGCCAGCAGTGGAGCTCTTTCCAGGAAGCTGTGAAGATGCCAAAGAGGTGAAGTAGGAGGGGTTGAGGTACAGCTGCAGGAGAACGCCTTGCTCTTTCAGTAACCGAGGGAGAGGATTTCAAATACTGTCAGCCAATGACTAACCAGATTCACGTGCGAGATGGAGCTTGCGAGCAGTATTCAGGGACAGTTTGCTGGTAGGAAAGTCAGCTGCGCTTTCTACTTTTGAGGGTGTTGTACTGGGAATTTTTGCATGAGTAGGTAGGGAATTTCATGGTTTTGATTCCTAGATGACAGGTTAGGTGTCTAATAGTTTTATTTTTGAAGTTTTTATGTGCACAATATACGTAAGAACTGTTGAGTTCCTGGTTTGATTGTGCACTGCCATAGAAATGCAGAGATAGGCTCTTTTATACTGTCATTTAAGACTGCGGAGTTGCACGATCCGTTCCATGAGACTGTATTGACCACTTAGAGAACATGAATAGTCAGAGAAGTACCTGTAGCATTCTGCAGCACACGCTAACGAGAAATTAGTGAGGACTAGACTGTACACTGAAGACTTGTTGCTGTTTGACAGGGAAGAAAAGGCAGATGATTTACTGGTGGTTCATCTTGAATATTCAGAATCAGGAATAGACATAACCAGCAAAAAGTCTGAAAATGTGGTAGTAGCATTCTTAAAATAATGTGGGGAAAATGGCATAATTAAAAATATTAATTATTACCTTTTTTCCACTAAAGGTAACGTGTTCAAAAATAGTCTGTTATCCACTGTATTCCTGGCACGTTCCACTTCAGTGGACTGATGATGGGATATTCCAAGATGTTATTTGTAAGAAGTATTAGAACAGACACTTGTGCTTTGGTCAGGTAATGGATTGGAAAGTTGTCTTACGTAAATGGCAGAGAGCACAAGGGTTTTGTTTTTCACTAGGGGAGAAGCCATACAAATGTGAACTATGCGACAAAGGCTTTGCTCAGAAGTGCCAGTTAGTGTTCCACAGTCGGATGCATCACGGAGAAGAGAAACCGTACAAATGCGATGTCTGCAATCTGCAGTTCGCAACTTCAAGCAATCTGAAGATTCACGCCAGGTAGGCGAAAGTGAGATCCTGCAAGTGCTTATCCATATGTTTATTTAAACAGAGTAATTTACTCCAATGTGAGCAAGAGTTAGACGTTCACGTAATTTGGTCGTTTCTACTCCTTTTCTCTTGGGTTTTCTCTCACACTGCAATAACAGAATAATTACATCTATGTACTTGCTCATTAGGGAAGCAATTTGCAATTTATGCATGTTACAGCATATGCACTAGTGTCCTTATGGCAATGATCTGGGGTTTGTTTTGCTTTGTTTTAAACTGGTTGTAGCACCAAAGAGAAGAGAGTTCCTTGATGGGAAGTAAACCAGAACAGTTCTCACTGTTCGCTGTCTTTTTACATTTTTTGGCAGGAGCAGGAATTCTGTTCCCTTGTTAGGAATCATCATTTTATCTTTCAGTACACTGTAATGCAAAACGTGCTGAGTTCCCATGGTGCATGTCACATGTGCAGGGCATGCAGTTCAGTTCAGCTGCCACTGAAATCACGGATGTGCTGATTCCCAGAGTCAACAGACAGTGAATTTCACTCCGTGAGAAACTGCTAACTCAAAACCAAACTCACAGTTGTTATGGGTTTTTTTTTAGTTCACAGAACGTTAGCACAAGGAACTTTGGGGATAAAGTACTAATAGAGGAAAGTTACTTAATCGTGGTTGTTGCTTCCCTTTCTGCCAGGAGATCACTGATGTCTGTGTTGGTTCGCAGGAAGCACAGCGGCGAGAAGCCCTACGTGTGCGATCGGTGTGGTCAGCGGTTTGCTCAGGCCAGCACACTCACCTACCACGTGCGTCGCCACACGGGGGAGAAACCTTACGTCTGTGACAGCTGTGGAAAAGCCTTCGCTGTCTCAAGTTCTCTCATCACCCATTCCCGAAAACATACAGGTAAGGGGAGACGGAGCGCTGCGGTACCAGAACAGGCCTGGCAAGGAGGACTGGCTGCCTGCAGAGGGGTTGGAGATAGGTAATGACCAGGAGATCTGTAGATCGGGAGTTACCTCTGGAGTTGTCATCCAGCTCCTTTCTCATGTTTTCTCCCTTTGACTCCAGTTTAGGGAGCTCTTTCTCCCATTGGACGTTACCTCTGTTTCATTTTGATTTGTTCTTTATGTGTATTCTGGTTTATATATTGAAATAACCAACTCCTTTGTGTTTCCTTTAGGAGAGAAGCCATATATCTGTGGCATTTGTGAAAAGAGTTTTATTTCCTCTGGAGAGCTCAATAAACATTTTCGGTCCCATACAGGTCAGTTTCCAGACAGGCTGCTTCCTGCACTATAAATAATATTCTACCTTTACCCTTTTGCCTTTAAAATACACCATATTGTGCTGTTCTTGAAAGTAGCAAAGTTTCTTAATTTATGTATCTCTGTGTTAACATAATCTAAAGAAAATACTTAGGAAATTTTTTTAATTGCCTTTTTCAGACTATCATCTGTGTAACAGCATAGGTGTTGATGTATGATCATGGCTTTACTTCTAACGTTTGGGGTGGTCTTTGCTTTGTTTTAATCTATTGTTCTGGAGACAATTTTATTCTGAATACAGACACACAGACAAAATAACAGAGTTACAAAATTGTATTTTAAAATACAACATTGAAATCCATTATCCTACATCTCTTAACTGTTTTCTTTTAATTTTAATATTGTTCTAACTGCCAAACCAATTTTTTTCAGGTGAAAGACCATTTATCTGTGAAATGTGTGGAAATTCTTACACAGATATAAAAAATCTTAAGAAGCACAAAACGAAAGTTCACACAGGTGAGTTCCTTGTGCAACGAAAGGTTAAGAAACTACATCAACTGGTTTGTCTTTAATGCTGAATAACTTTTTTTTTACTCATCCAGGCCTAAAATTGGAAAATAAAAGATTTTTGGATAGTAGCTCTCTTTAGAGCCAAAAGCATCCACTTTAGAGGTACCCAAACCTTTTAAAGCTTAAAGTACATGCTTTAAAGTAGATTCAAGACAAATTTTCAAGCATTTGCGTTGCTATAGCAAACACGTTTAGTAAAATAGAAGTGGATTGCTGCTGACAAGAATTTCTGTATGTGAATATTTACTTTCTTGTCCTAGTAACTTGTGAGAGCTTCACACATGAAGGCATAGTCTGAATTGTAGGAAACTTTTTACCTCTTCTGAATATGTCAAAGGAGTATGTCTTTACGAGGGTAGCAACTGAAGTGAACAAGGCATACTGGTTACAAGAATTACTTTACATCTGGAAGGCACAAATATTTTTAATGTAACAGTGAAAGATTTTTTTATATATGCAGTTAATGTTAATCCAAGTCTGAGCTGGATTAGCAAACACACAAGATCAGACAGCTGGCAAAATGTTCCCAGCTGCGAATACTGCTCTTAAAAGACTTTTCAAATACATTCAATTCCTATTCTAGATACCAGATTTTGATTAGGAAGAAATTTGACATATATTACTTACCTATGGTACAAAGCACGGAGATGTTCAGATAGCCAGCTGGCTCCATACACCTTGTTATCTGTCCATCCTTAAGTGTATTAACCGTAATTCCCTTGCCTCTGTCATATGCAAAAAGGCGTAATAGGTGTCTGTGTATGTCTGGATTAGGAGGGAGAGGGTGACAAAACAAGAGTCATAGGCAGAGGCAGCTTTGAATGTCAAAAGCTTGAGAAGCCCCATTTCGGAAGGCCCCAGTGCAGCAGGAAGATAGTGGAGGTGAGGGTGAGGTGAGAGCAGCAGTGAGCGTGGAGAGGGCCCGGCAGAGCCTGAGGGTGTGAGCTGGGAGAGCTGCCAAGGCAGGTCAGCTCTCATGGAGAGACAGGAGTGCTTCACCACTGAAATAACAGCCTTCGGAGCACACTTTGATAGACGGAGGGCCAAATATCCGATGTGGCTTAATTGGAAAGCCGTCCAAGAGCAGTGGCAGACTGCATTCAAACAGGAAGGCAGGGAGGAATCCCTTAACAGTGGTTTCAGTTAAGAATAGAAAAATAATTTCTCGAGTGACTGGATAAAAACTGTAATGGGTCTGGCTGGAATGCAGTTAGCAAATGTTTTCTTCCAAAGAAGTTTATGGATAAATGATATATTGTACATTGCTATCTTAGTTAGAAGAGGATGCTTGAATGTGGCTGTGGTTCTTAGATTTTCTGGGGTGGAAAATCTCAAGGAAACTTTATAATTATGTTTTTTCCAAAGCTCCTTTGTTCACTGTGACGTTAAGGATTTGCTATTTTCTGTACCATGCCAAGAAGAGACCCAGTTGGAATGCATCATCCCTCTTGTTGTCATGCTTCAAACAGCAGAGGATGTGATTCTCAGTGCTTACATTGTATTTGCAGCTCATTCTGGCTTCGCGGCACATTGAAGCCACTGACAGTCCCGCTACCCAGGCAGCCTTTGACACACCAAGTGTTTGTTTTGACAGTCATTTGAAAGGGAATTTGCAGAATTTGCGCAGGAGCTTTTGAACATTTGTTTCTTTTTTTTTTTTTCTCCTCAGGATCTGAAACTCCCCCTGATTCTAATGCACTCGATAATTCTTTCAATGAACAAGAATCTATTCAGAGTCAGAAAAGTCCTTTGTCGGAGTCCATAGATGTGAAGCCCTCTGAGGTGTCTTTAGCACTTCCTCTTCCCATTGGGACTGAAGACCACCAGATGCTGCTTCCCGTGACGGGTAGTCAGTCTCCCTCATCAGAAACATTACTAAGGTCTGCTGTGACTGGCTATTCAGAACCTCAGTTTATTTTCTTGCAGCAGTTATACTGACAGTGCAGTACGGAGCCATCGAGGTAATTTGGTAGTGAACTTGCATACGTTTGGTAAGATGAACATAATCAAGCAAGCAGTCACACTTTTTGAATTGGACTTGTTCTTTTTTGTTTTCCTCTGTGTAAAGACACTTGTAACGCATTTCCATTGTGCAGTGCTGTTTTTTGGTTTTTGTTGAATTGTGCTAATCTACAATCAAATTTCTATTTGCAATTAACACTGATTTCCAGGAGACGATTCCTTTCCAGCAACACCTGCCTTAAGAATTCTCTGTTAAATATGTTAATGTATTTTGGAGATCTCCTCCCATGTTCCTGCTCATGTGATGTGTCACAATGTCATTTGAGAGCAGACATTTTAAGCCATATTTGATAGTTTAAGACTATTAACCCAGAGGTGTAAGGGGAAAATCATCATTTGAATGTACTAATAAGCTTGTACTCCTGCATTCCAATGGTACATGGTGGAGGTAGGCCAGTGCTCTGGTGAGGTGCTTGCAAAGAATTACTGCTGTCTGCCAGAAGTAGCCGTCTTTGGCTGAGGTCTGACCAGAGGGAAAGAAAGTTTTGTGGATATTTTCCTGACAAGGCAAGTAAAGGAGGGTTAATTTTTTTCTATGGTGTGGTAAGTCAGAGTGTTCTAATGGCATAGATACTACTGGGTATTCTTTCTAACAAGTCCCTTTTTCTTTTTCCTTTTTTTTTTTTTTTTGTGAATCCAGCATTGTTGTATCTTGTCCCAGATTTATTTTTCACAAATGCCCTGGTTTTGGCACAAACAGCAACATTTGCTCAAAAGGAGAGTTGGAACATGCATGTTGTAGATGAGACGAAAAGATGCATTGACTTAATTGTGAGGCACGAATCATAGCTTCATAATCCTTTTTCTCAAGTAGTGCTGCTTCTTGTGCTAGACAATAGGTACAAAAGAGGAAATAAATCCTGCCCTTCACTGTGAAAATAATAAGTGAACGCTACGTGAGGGGGCATTAAGGAAGAATACAACAGAGCAGACTGATGTTCTTCCAGGCAAGGTTCTGTTAGAGTATGACTGATGTGTTTTAATTGAAGTATTTACGTATTGCTTTACCTCTCATGTCACTTGTCCACAGTAACTGCACAAAACTGGTATCTAGCAAGACTCATGTGAAGGTATGTTTTATTACTAGCAGTGTAAATTTTTAAAAAGCAACATTTTTAGTGTCTTGGTAGGGTCATTAGTTAAAGACTAGTTGACAATAGGAGTACTTTTATACTCCATTTTGCCAGTTTGTGCCATTAACATAATGTAAGCATTATTTAAGTAATCATCAAATAGTAAGGAAACAGTCATAATACTGTACCAACAATGCATTTAAAGATATTATTTGTTGGTTATTTACTTGGTGCTAGCATTTTATTTCCACTGATGCCTTGTGTCCAGACACTGATAAACAGAAGAGCATAGGAGATACCTCTTAACTGATTCTGTTCTACATGGAGTAATAGTTAATCTGCACCTTAATTAAACAGACTTGTGAAAAATTTCTTGGAGGATTTCATTTAAATATTCTGCAAATAGTCCCTTGACTCCTGAGCGTGACTATAGATTTTTTTTTTTTTTCCCCTCTTCCTATGTTTGTACTTGTAAAGTGATAGACCTTTTCGCTTCTTTGTGTTGATCATCTTAGTATGTGGCATGTTTAAAACTCTGCTTCTTGATCATATTTTATGCTTTAATATATGGCCAATTTGCTGATAACGCCTACCATGGACAGCAAGGAGTACAACTATCTTAATGCAGGCATCTCTAACTCTGTCCACTGAAGCTAATTATTGCCATACCTGCCTGACCTTTATTTGCTTTGCTTATCTGTACTGCAACATTCATGAACAACTGATGTTCTTCTTAACGCTGGCAAAGGACAATGGATGAAGTTCTCTGTTTGTTTTGTGGTTTTTTTTTCTGTTTGTTTGGCATTTCCCCCTTTCTTCCCTCATTTTCTTTTTTAGCTTCTGTTGTTGATGTAGCACCTGAAGGATTCCTTACCCTTACCATTTAGGACTGAAGAACCACAAAGATCGGGATCTTGACTCTGCGAAAAAAGTGAACTCTGTGTGGCTTGTCCTAAGGTTCCCCTTTACTTTCTCTCTCTGAAATAGAGCAGAAGTCTTGGGATAGACATACGCTTAGTCATGAATACTGAAAAAGAACAATACCGTACAATTGATAAATTTCATATTTAAACAGCTTTGGAAGATAAACTAATTATATGCTGCTTTTATCTGAGGAAAAGTATCTGAAGATTAACATAGCCAGGATAAATGACCACAAGAGAGAACTAGCTCTGGAAAAAAAAAATTTTTAAAAACCCACATTCCTACATAGAAAATGCATTCCATAACAATGTTTGTTTGGACTGTTTTTATATTTCTAAAATTATAGCTTATTACTTTATTCTTAGATTTCAGACTTTTTTAAAAAATACAGTGCTTAGATTTATACAGGATTTGTTTAGATACTTATAACAGTAACACTTGCTTTATTAGTCATTTAGTTTTCTTTATAGACAAGAAGATAATCATTATTTTTTACAAGACAACAATTTTAACCTTTCTTAATAGAATACACAGGCTTGTAGTTTTGTCTTGGAGCAATAATTTAGTGACCTGCACTCTTGAGTCCCCGTCTGAGAGTCTTGATTTTTATCCTCATCTTTTGTGAAGATATCTCAGCCACTGAGGTATGATCTCTATGAACTGTATTCATTTACTAGAATATAGATTTTAAATACACGTATATATATATTAAAAAAAAAATTGTAGGTGTGTTCAGGCTGGGTGCTGTAGGACCTGAAGAAGCAGGTCTGTACTGTACCTTTTGCCAATAGATGCATGAAAATCAGCTGCACATCTAATTCCTAGGCTTAAGGATTCTGAGTTCATTTTGGAGGTACAAGGTTTATAACAGTATTGATAACTTCTGTAAGGGATTAATGTGGGAAAGCATGGAATCTCTTTAGGCAGACATCTCCTTCTTGAGACCTACCTACAAAATGAAAGAGGAAATTTTAGTAAGTACATTAACAGTAATTTAGAGAAAATGACATGATTTGTCACACCGTTGTTTCGGTACCGTTTCAGTCAATTTTGCACCGAAGTCGGTGCAAGTTTTGCCTGAATAGGTTATCTGCATCTAGAAATTTCTGAATTGGCTGTTTGGAAATACTTATGTGAGAATAGCTCCTTGTATGACACTTACTTCCAAATGTGTGTCTAAATGTGGGCACAAAGCATGACAACTTTTCTGAAATCACATGTTTCAAAAGAACTTACAAGTATGGACGAGTCCCATGTTAAGGATTTCAGGGCTGTGATCTTGGAGAGGCTATCGATAAGCCTTGCAGAATTAAGTTCAGATAAGGACTAATAACTGATTTTTTGGTTAAATTATTTTAAAAATATCTTTCATGTATATACAATTTTTCCTCTGTTATTTGTATATAGCTCAACTCTCAATTTTATAATCCCCTGGGAAGGGAGGGAGTTGTACATACTTAGCCTGAAGTGTTTTATGTTAGACTTTAATAAACTTGTTTTGTAATTTTCCCTCACCTTGTGTCTCCTGTTTATAACGGCAAGGGGTAGCAACAAAAGGAGGAGGGAAGCAGTCTAACATAACCACCGTCAAAGCACCCTGTCAGAAGGACGCACGGTAGCCCTTTGCGCAGCATACTAACACAGCAAAGATTACTACATTTTCTTCTTGGCAGTAAACACACCTGATCTTTCTCATAGAAGGTATTTTGGGTCTGTTCAAAATAAATTAGACAAACACTTTATTCTAAATACAATCTAGTATAATGACTCTTAGGTTAATTTTTTTCCACTTGTTTTGAGGTGTTTGGGGTGGGGTTTGGGAGGGCTGTTTGTTTTGGGGTTTTGTTTTTTTACAGAGTGTAAAATAATGCTTTGAAGATGTACTCTTTATGCAAAGTAGATATTCAGTGAATTCAGAATTTGTATCTTAACTTATTTTTACTAGATTATTTAACTTTACAGAAGGCGATATGGTGGCTAGAGCACACAGTAGGACTTAGGGGACCGGCGTTGTACCACTGGCCTGCTGGATGAGTCATTTTCCTTCCCTTTAAATTGGGGCAAAAATGCTGCCTTTCAGCAAGGTACTGTGATTTTTGGAAGCTGAACAATGGTTTACAGAGCAGGATTATGCTTGCTTTTGCTACTAGAATAACTTACTCGGAAAGACCATGGCAAAAATTTCTAGCCTATGTAAATTCCCTCATTCCAAAGAACACAAGATACATCTTTTAAGAATTTCAAGATTTAGTTTTCAGAGAAGGAAAGCAATAAATGTCTCTGGCGTAGGCCTCTTTAAGCAATACAGGTTTCTGCATAAATAATTATTTTTGTTTGCAGGAAGTTGTTTATACCTAATTCAGTAAGAATTACTCTGCAGCCCTTTCTTATAAAGGAATATCAAAGTAAACTAGAACACATGAGCTATTTTTATGGATATTGTCAATGATGCAGAGTCCTCTTTTGGGCCAAGCATCTTGCTGTTAAACAAGGGTTCAGATAGAGTAAAAATACTTTAAAAACATACGCTAGCAATTTTAAAAGTAGATGCCATCCTGTTACATTTTGTGTATGATATTGTTGCCATCTTATGACATCTACTAAAAGTAAAATACTGCTGTTGATAGAGTGGGGAACTGACTTGGTAGATTTGGTTCCCTGTTACCACAGCAGATTAATGAATGTCATTCATACACGTAAATTAAGATTTAATTTGGGCAATGAAATTAGCCTGAACTTCATATACAGGACAAAGGAAGGAAAGATATATGGAAAAAATATACCTTGATCTGAATCTTGTGGTGGAATTCTATCATCAATGTCTCAGTACTGAGAGTACTCTCTTTAGACTACCAGAGTATAACCTGCAACAATCCAGAGCAGCAACACTCTGAAAAATATCAACTTTGATAATACAGGCCTGTCTAATTTTTTAAAAACTTATGAATTTTCATAGCATGCAGATTCTTCTCAAACAATCACGTTCTGTGCGTCCTCAACTTTTGTTTTCATGGCTCTGTTCTTTTGTGCAACGACAGTTAAAATACAAGCTCCTCTCTAGAATAGTGTCTTCACAGTGTGACTTACGGACTTTGTGCTTAACAAGATGACTACAGGTTAAGATGTCTCTGTGCAGGCCACAAAGATAATTCATTTCTGGTCTCCTGCTCTGCCCTCAGCTTTTGGGTGTCACATCTGTTAAGCTCTTCTGTGAAGAGAATACAGGGGAACTTCTGGTCTGGAGGGTGAAGAAAACTTGATCAGGTCTTAAACACTGTCTCTAGCAGGCAGGAAGGGTGACGTCTATGTCAACTAGTGTGTCATAGAACAAACATACCGGCTCTGAGGGCTTACCTCTAAGTCCTCTTATGATACAAAGTGCTTTTTGGACCAACAGAGCCTGACTAATTTGTCGGGGGGGAAACACCCCAACACTTACAACAGCTATCAGTACCACTTTGGTCATTGCAGCTTGGTAAGGGGTAACATCTTGGTAACATCTCCCTGTTTCTACACTACCACTGTGATAATACAGAACCAGAACATCAGCAGTTACATCATTGCTTCTTAGGTATTATTATTGAAATTACTTTCTTATCTTTTTCCCCTCATACTTCAATCTCGTAGGTCTTTTGCCTGTGTGCACATACATTCAAGGATTATTCCATTACTTATTCTATACTGATTTTTAACAGGCATATTTAGACATGCATAAGATGGCACTAGTGAAAGCCTTTGAGCAAACCTCTGCTGTCCTATTTGGTGACTTTTTCAACTTAGGAGCCTAGATCTAGTCACTTCTACAGGTACGAGCAGAGTGGGTGTACAGGTACAAGCTGAGTGATTCCCAAACTTCTAAGAAGTCTGTATCCAAACCATTAAACAATTTTTAACTACTATTATATGCATATGTTGTCTTATTCACGTGTAGGAGTTGCCACATGGCTCTAATGATTGATACAAATCTTTTTAAACAGTTTTCAAGAGACAGGAAGAAATAATGAAACCAAGTTTGGTGTTTTTCATTTGTAGTACAAGAAATAAGTACATGCTGCAAGTTAATGAAAATACCATTTATGTAGCAGTAAACTAGGTTCACTAGCTTTAAAGTTCCAGCATTATAAAGGCTTAACGCTTAAGTTCATTTAACTTGTTTAAAAAAAAAAAAGTCACTCTTGGATAAAGATCAAAAGCATGCCATTACTAAGTAAAAGGAGAAAGTATATAGCAACAAACGGGTTTACCCAAACCTCTCTCAGCTTCAACAGGAACCTTGTTCTGCAGCACATCTGATTTGCTGTCAAGCAAAGCTGCTGCCCAGCGGCAGTCCTGGGTGTAAGTTTTTGTCAGTTTGATCTGCCTGGCTGTACTCCAGCCTGCAGAGATGCAATAACATTACCTGTGGGTTCTTCCTGCTACATGGAAACCCGACTGCAGAGACCACAGCCCAGGAAGGGCAATGACAGCTCCTCCTCTGCAGCTGCCATGTGGAAGAGGACCCTGTGGTCGTGATACTCTGTCCATAGGCTCTGCTGCTGCTCTGAACCAGCCCCTGCATCTTTTTAAAATAAGAAGCGCTTGATAAAAATCCTGATCTGAGAAGGTCTCGTAAATAGAGCAGAGTAGTTCAGCTGCTAGGAGTTCAACTCATGCATCAACCGCTGCAGCCTAAACTCTTCACGTGCCTCTGGTCAGTTCTACTCCCTGTTACTGCTAATACCTGGTGTCACTTTTAGTGCGCTATGCCGTGGTGAAAATCTTTTCCTCTTAGCATGTTATTTCACTAAATTAATCTATAACCTGGGAATCCTGGAACTACAGCTAATCGTGGTAAGGTGAAGGAGATAGTGTGCAATAGAAACGACTGCAGGAAAATTAATGCATTTTCATATTAATAGGCTTTTAATAGCTTGGGCATTTTTAGCAACAAATTTTAAGGTCACTGGTTCGATATTTTATTTCTAGTGCCACTTCAAGTGTTTTTAGATTCCTTCTAGACTAAGGACCCTGAAGAAACAACATGCAGCAAGTTTGATACTGATATAATCTATTTTACTAGAAACAAGATAGGAAAACTTCAAGCATATGGAGTGCATCCAGCTGCTACCTCACTCACAAGTATTCTGAAACCGCTGCAATTGCCAGACTGGCATTAGCATCTTTGTTCGTCACCTCTCCACAACTTGGTGTCCAGTAGTAATGCTTCTTAAGGCCATGGGAGAGCTCTGCAAGGTGAACATGCCCATCTACTTCATATGGTGCCACGTCTGTACAATTAGATTTCAAGCGGCCCGTCTTAATTAATTCTGAAAATGCCTGAAATGAGTAAGAACAAGAATCTGACATATAATATTGCACTTGACTGCAGTGAAGGCTCTAGAAGACAACACACAATAGGCGTGTACTTGATCATTTCAGTATGCTGATGTCCAGTGAGTCTCATTACAGCACCACCATATTATAATTATTTAATAAAAAAAAAAAACAGAGTAAATCAGGTATCTTGTTCATGAATTGCTGTAGTCTTGCCAATGATTGTAAAAACAAATTAGAACAAACAAACAAAACCCAACCCTCTTAGAAGAGTTCAGAAGCAAACACTTACCATACAGGTGGCTTCATCAAATTTGTTCCCCCAGATGTAAATATAGGAAAGTTCCATGTTTTTTTCCATTGCACCTGAAAGAGCTACAAGTCCTTTGCCACATATATTGTTGCTTACTACTGACAATCTAATAAACAGAGAAAATAGTTATGCAAATGTGTGTCAAACCACTGAATTCCCATCTCTTAGTTAAAACTGAGTTTAACTATGATTTATTCTTATTTATATCACATATTATTCTATATCATATATTACATGTATATTGAAATCTTATATTTGTTACTAACAATACAATTATTTATTTGTATCAAGTCCAGTCCTACTATAAAATCTTTTTCAGGTTGCTAAAGGCAGTTTGGATTATGGACTAGTACTGCTTCTCAAAGCATTTCCATGACTCGTGCAGCCAGATTGTTCACTGTTTAGTTCTTCGGTGTCGGTGACTTGCTGCGTGATGGCCAGGTCTCATCTCTAGTCTGCTTTGAAGCCCAAGCCTTGGCACTTATCCAGGCTAAGCTTTGATCTTTGTGGAGTGGCAGTTATTTTTATATTAGTGAACCTGGAAGGCTTTCAGAGGCACCTAGCAGCCGCCACCGCCTCAGTCTGCTACTTAAAACTAATGGCTTCAGGTAACACCTTTGATCAGCTTTTACATCCTGCCGGCGCACGGTTTAATGCAGGCTACAAAATACACCCTGATGGAGAGATTACAGCTCTTTTGGGTTCACCTGGAAGCTAACTTAAACAGAGGATTTTCTTAAGTGTTGAAGATCAAAATCAATAAATATAGTGCCTTATCCCTGCATGGAATCTGATTATCTTAAAATTCTGAAGATGTACAGCTCTTGGTTTGTTTTCTTTGTGCACGACAGGGACCTACGCTTTAAAGATGCAAAAAGAACTAACAAGATCGAATTGCCTTCCCCGCTCCTTAGAATGACTGTAAAAGCTGTGAATCACATGTAAGATGAACCACTACAAAACTGATCTAAGTGTCAGCCCCCAAAAACCCTGAAATAGAAGAACATGCATATGTCAGGCCACACAGCAATGGATACAAGATGAAAAAGGAAGTACAAGGAAAAGGGAATAAAATGAGTTATGAGTAGGCCTGGCAGTGTGGGAAGGTGAACATGAGGCATTAGCGCATGGGACTGAATAGCATTTCTTGGCCTAGTGTTTCACTCCTTCAGCTCACGTGAAGCTACAGGGACTTAATTCAGTTACCCGAACACAGGCCTCCTGTGCCATCTGACCTGCCTGGTCTCCAAGCTGCAGGGCTCTGAAAGGACCTGTGGGCTACCTGCCAGGGCCCTAGGTTGTCTCACAGGTCTTGGGGCTTCGCCAATGGCAGGAGACGCCTGTGCTTAGGCAAAGGAATCCCACCCAGTCTGTCACTCGCATTTTTTTTTCCTGAGAAAGAAAAATGGACTAATAAGTTTGTAACTTCCTGACTTTTCTATTTTGATTGGTAACATCAAAGCACACAGTTTTGATGTCAGTTCAGCCACTGCAAAGTCTGAGCTTCTTATACTCCAAGTTGTTACACCTGCAGTCTCTGGGGAAGTTACGTAAATACTAACGCTTGAAGAGTCCTGTTGTACAAAGCCAAGGCTTCACTCAGGTAGATGGCTCCATCATCTTCTATTCGGTTTGCACCAAGATCTAGGATTTCCAGGGTTTGGTTCCGTTTTAATAGTTGTCCCAAAAATTTTACACCATCACGGGTTATTTTATTACTGAAAGAGATGCACACATTTTTTTTAAAAGGGTGCTAAGAAAATGAGTGTCTAATGTTAGTCAGGGCTATGTCACGTTATAACTCTTACCAACTAAGATCAAGGTATCTCAGGCTGGAGTTTTCATACAATGCCTCACACAGTCGCTCTACCCCAAAGTTTTTCATTTCATGCTTGCACAAATGTAGTTCCACAAGAGAAGAGTTATTTTTCAACATCAGAGCTACATGAACTGTGGTCTCTTCCTAAAAACATACACTCAGTTTTATTAAGCTGTACTTCAGGGTAAGATACGGTCTTGCTTCAGTAAAAGGGAGATGCACAACTAATAGCAAGATTTGGTCATCAGTGCTGTCCTATTTTGTATATTGCAGCTTTGTATTAAAAGTAGCCAGGAAACAATATGTTATGATAATGCTGAAAATAAAAAAAAAAAGAAAATACCAGAAAGATCTTTGCAGATTTACAGTACTATTTACATCCCTGCAAATATCGGGAGCATCAATGTTTGAATCACTATGTCTAATCAGTTTTCCTGCCAGCCACTGCTCTTAAAAATCTGAATGCTTGAGTCAGTCTTCACTAACATTAAAAGTATTTTGTCATGACGCTTATCTATTATTTCATAAAAAGAAACAGGATTGCTACAGGAAAAAATACGTCCTGTCACTGTAACACACAGTAGTTCGTTTTGAAGTTGTAACGTTTAGTTAAGAAAGTAACTGAGTGAATACTGTGAGTCAAAAATAAGGCAACAATCCAGAGGCCTCAGAAGATGGTAGAGTTGAAGGTGGGAACAATGGCAAATAGAGTCTCCCACAGATACAGACCAGGCCCTTAATGGCCCATATTTTCAATAGCAGAAGTTTAAATTTATTTCTAAAGTTCATTTTGAAGTTGTCACGTTTAGTTAAGAAAGTAACTGAGTGAATACTGTGAGTCAAAAATAAGGCAACAATCCAGAGGCCTCAGAAGATGGTAGAGTTGAAGGTGGGAACAATGGCAAATAGAGTCTCCCACAGATACAGACCAGGCCCTTAATGGCCCATATTTTCAATAGCAGAAGTTTAAATTTATTTCTAAAACTGGGTTTAGGCAGATCAAGCCTTGTCTTAGTCGAAAAGAAACAACTAAAATCTGTTTAAACTGTTAAATTCACCTTTGGGAATTTAGGAAGGTCTGGTCTTCATGGCAGTTTAATTTCATTATCCTGCCATCAGGAAAATACTGTACCTATCGCAGACATCTGACAACTGCTGCCAGTCTGGTGAAACCACCACCGCAACCAGCTCTACAGCCAAGACCCGTGATGCGCAGAAGCAGCGTGTCTGCAAGCAAAAGCCCCGCAGTTCTGTGCGCCTGTACACAGCCTGCGTGCTGTCCACAGCAAACACTGCCTTGCAGATTCTCTTTTCAGTGCTCGATTGTCTTGGAGGGTTTGTGTCTTTGTTTTGGCTAACAAATGCATCATAGGTTTTACATTGATGAGGTTCATTCACTTGTTAAATTCATGCGTCAAGTTCACATAGTGAAACAACAAAACCACACAGCACAGTGAATATGGCATATTGTTGAAGTGTGCCTTTCTTCTTTAGGCTGCGGGCTCTGGCAATTGCTCAGGTATCGCACTGCTCAGATGAACAGCAGTCTTTTGTTCTTCCCCTCATTTCCTGCTAAACAGCATTTCTCCCTCACTTTGCTGAACGACGCATAAAACTCTCCATGCTGTAACAGCAGAAGGAATACTTGGTTCTCCAATACCAAGCCCTCTCCATTAGCTTATTATCTACTAAATGCAAATGTACCAAGCAAGAATTTTTTAAAAAAATTAACCTTCTAGTTAAACGGGGGCAGCCTGTGACTGCACAAAACTTGGCACAGAAAGAGAAAAAGAATATTTCTGCAATCATTTACTTCACTCTTTAAGGAAACCCAGAGAGCCATGTAGTTCAGCTGTCCATAAATACATCAGTACTGACTTTACTTACACTTGTCTCTCTGACTGAGCTGACGCTAGTCTACTTACATACCTCTTGGCTGTATAGTAAAGGACGATTTAGGTTTATTGCTTTGACTGATTTGTTCTGAGTCAGGGCTGTTGCTATTGCTATTAGACACTGCATACCCTGGAAATGAAAATAAACAAACTCCTTAGAGAAACCTGTCCAACGTATAGATCAAGCTACCAAATTACCATAACTTCTTAGAATTGATTGTCAGAAGATCAAAAACATCAAATAGGCTCAGATTGGAAATACTATTATTTCTGCCTCCATGTACTCTGGAGAGATGCAAGTGCAGCAGACAAGCACTTACAGACACAACATATTTTCTGATAATACCAATGCCGACTCCCTATGGAATAATAGAGTGGAATTAGACTAAGTAGTACAAATGACCATGAAATTTGGCAACTCGGAAAATAAAAAGCAAGAATAATGCATCTCAAAGATACTTGTCCTTTTAATTGATCCTGTATTTTGGTTTTCCTGATTTATGAATTAAAATCAGCTTGTGTGCGTTCCCTAAGGTCTTTGGTAAAAGACCTTAGGGAACATTTATCCGCTAGGTAAATTCATACTAAATGTGAATTAATGTGGTACAGAGTAGTGAGAGTCTAGAATACAGGCCAGTTCAGATTTTTGTATTTCCTTCTCATTTGCTTACTAATTTATATTTACATTATTTTCCAATTAGGCTGGTCTACACCCAAAGCTACTTCATTTTAAATCAGTTTTCTATCAACTCCCTAATAAGCATAAACATATTAAGCTTTCAAATAAATCCTACACTGGCTACACTTTCCTTGTTTATGTTTTCATAACACCCTTCACAGTTTCTGAGAAGTATTCCCCCTTCTGGTTTAGGAGCAAATTCTGTAATTCCAGGAAACAAATATAATAAAATTTTCATCTGACCCCAGCTCTCTCCCTGCCTCCAGCTGACAGTCATAACTGTTAGGTTACAGTCAAACTTACGCCTGCCCAACATATGCTTTATTATCTCCTGAAAAGATGAACACCCTTAACAGGAAGGCTGAGAGTGGCCCATCTTAATTTCACTTCTAGCTTGGTTAGAGCATTCTCCTGGAGGGCAAGATACAGGACCAAACTCTCCCAGGCAGGGAGAAGAACCACTTCCACCTTCCAGCCCCTCTGATGTGATCACACAAGGACACACCATCAGTCAGCGCTGGGACCTTGCACCAGGAAGAGGTTCACAGCTCCAATTGCTACCTCCTGCTGTACCCCACAGGTTTTTAAAAGCCATCCACAGGCTTTTACTGGCTAGAGTGGGAAGCACCCTGCTTAGTGCATTGACCCATTTCTACCCTCCTGACTTTCCCTGTGCACTGTGTAAGAAGTCTCAGCACTTCTAGGAGGGGGCAAGTTATCTAAGATGAAATTGGGTGCCTTTCTACTCAATTCAGCACTTTCGTGCTTATGTCCTTTATGGATCAAGCTCTGATAGGAGCAACAGAGCTATGGGACTGGGTGACTTTCAGGCGTTACAACACTGCACACTTTAGAAGGAAAAGAACCTCTAAGGGATAAGAAGTCCTTTCTTCAACATTAATTACACAGGATTTAGACAGCATAACAAAAATGAACAGCAGAAACAAACCTTGGAAAATGTGAAAGCCAAGCACCTGAATTCCCAGGGACATAGTGGCTCTAATAAATCATCAGTTATGACTTCACAGGTGTTTTATACAACATGCCTTTCCAAATATGCATTGCAATATTACATATTGTGTTACCTCCACCTATCACAAAATGTAAAATCAATGACAACACATGGCATTTTCCCCTAACTAAGCACTGCAGGACCTTTGTAATGCCCTTGAAAGACTTAATGTCATTGCTGATAATTTTACTGGGTTACTCACCATATCACAGTCTCCAAGATCCAGCTTCTCTAAGGTTGAATTAATTTGTAGCATTGAAGCAAAGAACATCCCACCTTTGTTTCCTATTTTGTTTCCAGTCATTCTCAAATACAAGAGAGTTTCATTCATCTAGACAAAATTAAAAACAAAACCAAAAAAAATTCCTTTTAAATGGCCCAGAAAACACTGTCTTTTTTCCTGTGAATCCTGCTGGTTGTCACATAAAGACAAAACATCCCTCCAGAAGAATTGTGTCTAAGTGATACCACTGACTAAGCAGTTGGCTCAGGCTCCCCACAGCAGAATCAAACACACGAGAGTCCGGAAGCAAAACTCAAGTATTTGAAAACTTTTGTTTCTCTCAAGTTTACAAATTTCACACTCATGAAAATAATCCAGGCAGATATTTCTGCCTAAACTGGCACCTGAAATGCAAATTATATCAAAACTGATTTAAATCTAATATGCATATTTTAAACAAGAATGTAATTTGCATTATTTTTCATAGTCTTTTAAATCACATGACCAGTCAAAGCTCAGTGAGGCCAGTCACTTTCGGTAGGACTCCTTGGTGCAGAGTCAAACCAGTGTGTAAGTCTTTGCTGGACTGGAGACTTACTGGCAATATAAAGTTCTGATCAGTGGTCTAAAAAAGCCAGCATCTTTCCCCTCACCCTCAACAGAATTTCAATAGATACGAAATATGTATTCACTGTTAAAGCCCGAAATGCAATGCAGAGTAGTTTTGTACTTTTAATTCCTCAGTACCATTGTAATCACTCATTACCTGAGATTATGATTTATTAAGTGATTACAAAACAAGTAGTTCTGTGAGCAGCAGAACTAATGAAGCCTGGTTTCACATGGCTTTTATGTCTTCCACCTGTCCCCAGTACGCCTTCCCCTGCTGTGGTATCTCGCTACAGCATCTCTTTGCCTCTCCCTCCCTCAGTAGCACACCCCCTGCACCACCGGATCCCCCCCTGCCTGGCCCGGCAGCGGGAGCCCATGCAGCCAAGGGGCTGCCTGGCTGGTCAGGTCCTGCCACCGCCTGCTCTGCAAACCCAGCGAACGCTGCCACGGGGCTGCACGAATAGCTTTGGGGGTTGCTTGCAAGCCCAGTGTTGTACAACCTACTGTACAACCTTAGCATTTTGGAGGCCTGTCAAATTTAGTTGAAATCTGTTCAGAGTACAAAGACTATGAAGGAGAAAGAAAGAGCTCGCGTGAGTCTCATTTCATAAACACAACAAATCTTACACGCAAGCCTCATTTCCTTGGGAAACCACATTAAAAATAATAAACATGGTTTTATGCTGCTGCTGTAAGGCAAAGTTTTGAAAACATGTCTCAGACATCCTGAATCAAGACAAATATTGACATCAAAGTACAGGCAAATTCAATACAATTTTTTAAAAAAAAAAAAAAAAGGAAAAAACTAATGGCATTATATGTCCTATAGCATAGCATAGCATTTTTCACACAGAAAAATCCAGCTGTGATAGTTGTGATAATTAAGTGTTAATAGCAGCACAGTGCAACTTTCTCTTGTGTGAAATCTGATTTCTGAAGTCTGCCTTGGGAAAACAAGCAATCCCTGTGATACAGCAAAATGCTGAATGGACTGAAGACAGAGGGCTCTTTCAGCCAGCTCTGATGTTGGCAGGACAGCTAGTACTGTTCATCAAAAGCAAAAATATCAAACTAGATGTCATTGTCTAAATCTCCCAGACAAATACTCACATGGAGTGCTCTTGCTATCAGCTCTGCTCCACCTGAGCCAATATCATTAAACATCAGGTTAAGGTACCGCAGAGTGGAGTTTTCCTTAGGAACAAACAAAGCAGAAAGCAATGGGACTTTTTTCCAAGCATGCCTGCATTTTTCAAAAAGGAGACACGTCGTACACGTACTTAAAAACTCTGTCATTCACTGCATTTCAGGCAGCCCCTGATTTGGAGAAGCAGTTAAAGAATGCCAAAGTATTTGGCAGATGATGATGGAAAGGCAGAAGAACATGTAGTGTGTAGGTCCTCATGGGGCTTACAGAAACCACCTAGGAACTCATGTTCAGCATGACCAAATGAGGCAGGTAGTCAAGCTCATATACAGACTTTCAGGCATTTTGTGAACTTAATGGCCCTCCCTGAGCTCCAGGAACACAGGCACTGAGTGTGCACTACAATGACAGAAAGGCAGCATTAAAGTTTCCCATGTTTAGACCCTCAAAAAGACTAACAGAGATGATAAAGTATCTAAAACAAAGGCCCTGGCACACTTGACGCTACCATTACCTCCTTTGTTGAATTGAACTGTAAGCCTAAAAGCCCCACAGTTTATTCCACTGTTCCTTCTTCATGACATCCTAGCCAAACATCCAACGGTTTTCTACCAGAAATTAAAAATCTCCCCAGAGAATACAATCTGAGATTCTGGTGGGAGAAATTTGGATGTGAAAGTCAAAATGAATGGAATTTTGCCAAACCAATGCATTCTTGTCTCCAATTTACCACAGATAAATATTATCATAGCCGAATAAATTACAAGTTGCTGAATGATAAACATCATTTTGGCACCTGGAGGAATGTTGCCATGTGCTTTGCTCCAGCATCAGTCAATACGTTATACCTAAGATCCAAACCTGAAAAAGATGAAGAATGAAGAATGTGACAGATGCGTATCTACAATTAACTGATCTCTAAACAAAAAGAAATGAAGATGAACTAAGGCTGAAATCAAGACTGCTTATATTTTCTTACATTAGCACAGCAATGTCAAACATACATGAAAAAAAGCTTACCTGTGACAAATACACTATTGCGTAAGACAGAGGCAAGAACTTGCAGATCGTCATCTGTAAGTCTCTGCACAGGCACTAGATGATTATTTCCAGCTATTTTTAATGTGATCCCTTCTGTCCATCTGCTGTAACATAAAAATGTAAGCACAGGGGGAGAAGTAAAATGATACAGAAAAACGAATTCTCTCTCCAGATAAGAAGTGTATCCATGCTTGCCCTCGCTAATGTGTTTGCATGCAGTTAGCTGCTGCTGCTACCTTTGGTAACACCGTGACAGTGTTTGACCATAACGTGATTCAAGCTCAGCACTCTCCTTTTTGATATTCTGAAGACACCGCACAGCTGCAAGACCACGCCTAGCACACAAGCACAGAAAGCAGGAAGAAGCAAGATGAGGGGAAGGCAGATGGAAATAAAGGCTATCCTGGAGGTTACCTCATCATCTCCTTTTTACTTGTTCCTTTTCCTTTATTTACTCTATCATGCCCTCAGGATCAAAACCTAACACAAACCATTGCACTACACTGTATTTTCTCAGATTTTTCTCTCCAAAGGACAATTAAGTTTGACCCCAGGAGCATCCATGAGAGGAAGCCCTACCTAGCCACATAGTGAGAATTTGGGTGGTTAATACCTTGGCAGGATTCAGAGACAGTTCAAGGAAGCGTTACCAGCTGGAAGCTAACTGGATGCAGCTGAGGCTTTTTAAACAGGAGCAAGACAAAAGGACAAGAGTTAGGATGACTAGACACTGGGTTTGGCTTCTTTAACGGACACAAAGGCACCATCCTGTACATTTCTCACTTTTTTTGATTTCACTGCTTGTAAAGCTGCCCAGAAGGGATATGTAGATACAAACTTCTGCCAAGATGATGTCAAGATGAGTCAAACCAGAACTTCAGCAGTAAATGCTAAATGTGATTTGTGTTTAAGCCTGAAACTGCATGAACTTTCTCAATGTTCAATTCCCTGTCCTGCTATCTCGTTTAAGGCTTTCAGAAGCATCTGAAACACGCTGTTTGTTATTTCCTTACATTTTATCGTTTTTACCGGCTTCTTGAAGCACACGAGCAATGAAGGGGTTTTCAGGTTGGCCCAAGTTTTGGCAGGCCTGCACATAGTGCTGGTGAAGATCTGGATGAACTGACATGACCTGCTGGAAAACAAAACGAAGTGTTACTGCATCGTTAAGGCAGCCTAGCAACATCACCATGGACCCAAGCACTGTTGTGCTAGGCTCTGCATAACAATAAAAATGGGTTTGGGCTGAAAAGGGTTACAATTCTTGGTATGCAACACAAGAATAACAGATAGATACAGACAGACAGGAGAAGCATGAGGGAAAAATGTGGATCTGTGGATGCGTTTCTAATCCGCCGTCGCACAGGATCTGAGCTAACAGAGAATTAATATTCATACAGGCAGGTCGTTTTTCCCTGGAAAGCAGCTGGGCCCCCAACCTCTGCAGGCCTACCTGGCCGATCAACGCCTGCACCCTCTCCCTGCGTCAACCCGCGGTGGCCGGCCCAAGGGCGAGCTCTGCCCCACGGCCGAGCCAGGCTGCTCCAAGGTTAATAATGTTTGGTAATGGAGCCCGTTTCCGAGAGGGAGCGGGCGAAGGTAGCCAGGCCCAGCCCAGGACGCTGGCAGGAGGCCCCACCGCAGCCCCACCTCCGTGGGGTGCTGGGCCCCCCCCACGGCGGAGGCCTGGCCGCATCTGTGGTGCCCAGCCTCTGCGGGGAGGGGAGTTTTGGCAGCTCACCCCCAGAGTATTTACTTAGTGGTCTACCCGTGGTCTCCAAGGAGCTTTGCAAAAATTTCCGTGGTTACACAGATTAGCAGTTACTTCAAAGGTGCCTGTGCCGGTCCTTTCCACCGAATAAATCCTTCTACCAGCTTCACTACTGCCCTTGCGCGAAGGAGGGGTGGGCTGGGATCGCACGCTTTCCCGTCCCACGGTGTGTGGGGCTCACACCCGAGTACTGAACCCTGAGCCAATAAAAATGAAAATACCCTCGTGCAAGATCTGAATTAGACTGGGAAGCCCAGCATGGGTCTCTCCCCGTGGTGGTCACTCAGTTCTTCCTCCTTGTCCTGGCGGCACCTGGAAACTACTCATCTCTGGAAGCATGATGTCCTCCCAGCGCGGCTACAGCAGAAGAGAAAAGGGCGTCAGGTGGGAGACAACTGGCAGCTGCCTCTTGACCTCCACTTTCTCTCTTATCATTCCTTAAATGCCAGCTGAAAGGTTTCTTCCATCCAGACATCAGAGGTTGCTCAGGCAGTCACCCCTTCCCACCTCTCGCTCTTTCGCGATCAGCAACAGTAGAACTTTGAGGGTTATCAAATATCAGACTCACTGGCATCTCTCTGGCTCAGAAACCATGAAGTGTTACAGAAGAAGGTCCCACCTTTTTACAATAGGACTCTTCCCATTTTACAAGCTGAAGACAGATCTCAGTCAGTGTTTGTAAATGTAGTCCTTGAAGACTCAAGGAGGCTTCTTCGTCCAGCTCCCCTGACTTCACAAGGTCACCCTCTGAATTTGGCTGTTGGGGCACTTCAGGATGCACTGGAATTCAAATATATGGTCCTGCTGTACGTACTGCAGGATTTGATCTCAATGAACACAAGCAGCTTTTTGCAGGGGTACAACTGAGACTAGAACCTGTCCCTAAATGCTGAATTCTGCCAGTATTTATTCAGCATAGACAGGTCTCTGAGTACTGTTTATTTTTAATTTTTTTCTCTTCTGAAATTAAAAATAAGGAGCAGAGATGGCTGAGTCTCAGCAGAGCCAGGCAGCCAGCGCAGGGGGCACTCATTGCCCCAAAGCTAACCGTTGGTTTTGAGGATGACCATGATCAGACTGCACAAGAAATACCAGTGAATGAAGTGCCAGAGAATGAAGCTCTTTCTCCCACATGTGTCACAGACAGGATATTTTTCACTGATTTAGCCAACAAGTAACCGTGAACCATCTCACCAGGGGTCTTGAGTCTAGAATATCTGGAAGAGTTGCACATTGAAAAGAACCTGATTGTAAGCATCCCCAGAGTCATCAATCACCTGAGGCATATGAAGGTCCTCTACTTGGATCAGAATCACATACAGGACATATGCGAAGAACTGGGGGAGCTGAAATGTCTTCTGAGCTTAGATTTAAGTAACAATCCCCTCTCTTGTAGTTCGCTGACAGTTATCAGCAAGTTGCAGTCCCTTCGTCAGCTCAGGCTCTATAAAACAAACTTGCACAAAATCCCAGTGCGGATCTGTGAATACCTCCATTGTGTTGAACTGCTTGGCCTTTCTGATAATAATCTCAAGTGTCTGCCTAAAGAAATAGTGAACCTGACAAAACTCAAGGAAATTTACCTCCAGAAAAATAGATTTTAAAGTTTTCCCAAGGAGCTTTGCCATATTGCTAATTTAGAAAGAATAGATCTGGAACAAAATCTAATCAGTCTCATCCAGAAGAGGTAGGCTTTTTGAAAAACTTAGTTAAGCTATTTTTAGCTTTTAATAACTTATCCTCCATTCCTCCTACACTGCAACACTGCCAGAAGCTGGCTGTGCTGGATCTGTCTCATAATCTCCCGCAAAAGCTTCCCCCAGGTTTGAAGAATCTCACTGAAATGAGGGTATTCAGACTGTCTGCTAACAGCCTGAAGAAGTTCCCACACCAGATCTGCTGCTGGCCGTCCCTTTCCCGTGTTTATTTGAGGAACACCGGACTGTGCACAGTACCCAGGTTAACCGGCATAAGGATACTAGATCTGAGTGAAAATTGCTTTGATGAGATTCCTAAAGGAATATGCACTATGAAAAATCTGGAAGTATTGGCCCTGGATGGCAATCGGATACAGGAGGTATTTGTTCCTTTGTTTTCATTTTTATTTTATTGATACCTCCCTTTTGCAAAATCTAAGTTCTTCTTTACAACTGAGTGCCACCTTTCCCTAAGGCACGTTCCACCTGGTATGCACCTGAGCCTGGGTTACTCATTATCACTGACATCTGAGTATTCAGGCAGGGAGAAAAAAGCAAGAACATGGAAACACTGACCTTTGTGTTGCATCGTAAAGATGAAATACTGACTGGAAGGACTGCTTCAGTCTTTTTGCATCTTTTTTTCTGTGTACACTGGAAAGTAAGAGCTGCATTTGGATAGAATCAATACGTCACAAACTGAAACAGAGCAGAGGGCAATTTAAAAATGGGTGTGATATTGTTAATGCCTTTAGCACCATTCACATTTGCTGTTCATTTGATAATGAACAATTATGTACCCTAAAGCTGTGCTATTTTAAGTGTAACATTCATATGTAAGTATTCATGGACATACTCGTTTTAGGGCTCAGAATACACCTTCCGTTTTATATAATGCAATGCTTGTTTTCCAAGGGATTTTCACTTGTGCAATTTTCTTCTTGAAGGTTACATTTACAGAAGTAGTAATTTATGCAAAAGAATCAGTTTCAGATTTCATTCATTTAAATTACTCTCCCCTGCACTGTGCATACAAAGGAAATGAAGAAGCAGACTAGTGTTTCTGCTAAGAAATAAAATTAACCCATAAGAAATCTTTTCAGCAGAGGAAACAACATGGATTTTTTTGCCAAAATTTCCACCATACTGTGAGGTATAATGTTATATTAATGAGCAGAATATTCTGTGTTCATCTATCAATAGTAATACAACTCCACAGCATTTTCTTGGAGATTTTTCCCTAAAAACAAAATCCCAAAGATTACTGTTTAATTGACTTAATGTATCTTTTTAATGACTGTGTCTAGATACCTGCAGAGGTGAAAAAACTGACAAATTTGAAATGCCTTAACTTATCTGAAAAACAATTCAGTATCTTTCCAAAGGAAATCTTTCTCCAGAGTCATTAGAGAGATTATACCCGGGACAAGATAAAGGAATTAAATTCACAAGTCAGCCAGAAGACATCAGCAAATTGCAGGTAGGAGCAATAGAAGGGGGACATCTTGGTCTGCTGTGGCATGGCACTTCCGTGGACTTCAGCTGCTACCAAATGCAGGACTGAAGGTTCTCCTAATCTCTTTAGGTACATGGTGCAGTATCAGGCCAGGGCTATCAGAATAGAAATAATATCAAAACTCACTGTTTGAAAGTCACATTGTCTCTCTGTGTTTAGTAGTCATCCCAATGGTAGCTCAGTTTATAAACCTTACTTCTGCACTTACTGATATTCTCTGTACATTGATTCTATATCAAGCTAAGGAAAAATCCTTTAATTATTAAAAGTTATGCACATATATTTTCCAGAATCTGAAAGAACTGCATATGGAGAATAATTGTCTGGAGTACCTGCCCGCAGCCATCAGCTCCTTGACCCATTTGAAAATACTTGACTGTCGCAACAACCTCCTTAAACAGCTCCCAGACTCTGTATGCCAAATACAAGGTGAAAAATAGTCTTTGCGTTTGTGGCCTTAAGGACACAAGTACCAGTAAGCATTTTGGAAGAAGGAGGGAGAGAAGGGAAGGAAGGAACGCAGTGCATCGTTCAGGGCTCATCCTGTAATTGTAAGGGAGCCAAATAGGATAAAAGTTAGGAACTGGGAGGGTGGGGGAAGCGCTGTGCCCAAGCCAGGTGGAGAGGAGGTCCTCCCCTGTGACCCGTCTCAGCCTCAGGAGTCCAAGGAAAAGGGTGTTTCCCAGAGCTCAGCTCCAAGCAGACCCCCCAAAGTGAGGAGACTCACTGGGTCAGCACCAGTGATTCCAGGGGGGTGGTAAGGAACCAGCTCTCTGGGGGTGCTCCCCAGCCCAGTCTTTCCATCTTCCCCAGTTCATTGCATTTCTGTGCAGCTTAGTTCACTAGCACTGTTGGTGTGCCAATTAGCAGGACTTCTGAAAGCTGGATTTGGCCACCTGGCTGCCAGGTGAATAGTCTTCACCTAGTGAAGTAAATGCTTTCCTAGGAGAGCCTGAGTCCCATCCTTCTGTATTTGGGAGAAGATACTTTGAATTTTAAACGCTCTGGTGAGATGTTCAATACACACATTCATTACATGCACAGACTGAATTGTTTGTGCCTCATCCATATGCTGTTTATGGGGAGCTCGCAGGAATGTTCCCCATCATTCCTGTTCTTTGTGCTGCAGCTGTTTGCTTTTGTGTGTTGAGGTTTGGTTTTGTGTTTTTGTCAACATTGACTCCAGCTGAATCAGGCAGATTCCAAAATACTCTTGAGATGTCTCATTCTGAATGTATGTTATCTCAAAGCATAAAGGCAGCTGATTAACTGGATATTAATCTAATCTGTAGGAATCTGGTGCAATGAAGTGTTCTTTGTTCTGAATCCAAAAATATTTTACGTGCAATTCTTAGAAATCTGTTTTCCAGTCAGTGAGGTACGCCATATCTAGAGTGAAACAGTACTTGTGGCCCCACCTACTAGCAGTTATTTAATGAGTTTTACATTCAGAAATGATCAATACCTTGTTTGGAAATATGGAGGAGGATTCCAGGCAGTCAGAACATATGTACTTCTACCAGAACCTGCATTACCATCCTGTCTTACAGAGCTGTAAAAAGCTGTTTTGTAAGTATCTCTACACTTCTGTAAAACTGTTCACTGATGTTTTGACAATCCGTAGTTATAGTATTTTGAATGACTGCAAGCTGTCAAATCCTTAGTGTTATCGCTCATCTCTGAGATACCTTGGTGACAAGTTTGTAAAATGTCTGTGTACGACAGGCTTATTTGAAAGCAGAGAGTCTGCAGAATGCAATATTCTGCAATGATTCTGGGTCCTGGCATGTCATAACATCTATGTTATTCAAAAGAATCATGACAAACACTCCTTACTATAATTCTAGCATGCCAAATTTATATGCAGCCATGTCTTTCACAGTACTTTACAAATAGCTGTTTGTCCTAGGCATCTGATGTCCTTGTCTAGTTTTTATTTTATATTGCTCAGTTACTTCTTAAACCCCTCCAGAGTTTTATCTGCAGCATACATAAAGCACAGAGCTGGACTGGGACCACTGTGCAGATTCAAAATGCACAAGTGGGTGGGAGCAGAACCTTTATTTAGTTTAATTGGCTGCTCGGAACTGCAGTCCTGCTCTCTCTCCCCTTGTCTGAGTTGCCTCAGAAGTCGTGGTGGTGAAGGCAGGGTCACTAAGACCCAGCTCTTCCTAGAGCTCCACCTCCAGGTAGTGCTCTCTGAATGCTGCGGCTACATCTGCGTCCAGAGTATGGATCGTATTTCCGTTTGGCTCTTGAATCAATTGACACTGAAACCTCATTAATATGCTTGTTGGCAGGAGAGACCTGATAGTGCAGAAAAGTGGGATGGCTCAGTTTGGGTTTTCCATTTTACTACCTAACTGATGCTGTTTTGATTGTTTGGAGGTGTCTTACGAAATTTTTTCACCCTAAGTGAAGGCAAAGAGGAACAGAAAGAAGGATGATTCAGAGACTACCGAGGAGGCAATCACTGGAAGAGAGAGATTTCCGGGAAGATTGGCAGATAGACAGGACATTTAATAGAACTGATTTAATAAAAGCTTTTTGGTGGCACAATAGGTATGACAGAACCATGAGAGGGCAAAGGACTGAGAAGGGGATCATGAACAGCAAGTGGAGAGGTTGCTGTGCTCTGGAGCTGAGAATGAGGAACCCAACTATGACAAAGTAAGAAATCCCAACACTGAAGTCCAATTCAGTCAGTAAGATTGCAACAGATACTGGACATTAAACATGGGCCAATTGCTTTACTGAATTAGAGAGAGAGGTTCAAGTGGGAAAAGAGTGATTCACAGGGATTCTCATAGAACAGATAAAGGATCAATTTCCCAGTTGGACCAAAGGCAGGTTTGAGGAGAAAACTAACAGGAAGGCAAGTGATTAAGAGAAGAGGTTGGTGTGCTGCTGTTAAACAGAGATGATGGTACTTCCACATTAGAATAACTCTCCTGGCCTGAGTCACTGCTTGAAAGTCTCTCTTGTTATCCCTGTATGAAACCCGGGCTCTTTGCTTCATTTCAGAGGTTGAGGATCTCTGTAGAAAATAAATGATCCCACAGAGCAGCAATTCCCTGCTACCTCTGACCAAGACACTCCAGTTCATCTCACATTTCTCTGAGCTGGGGGAGCCAAGCGCACTTTTCAAGTGGAACTGAAACTGGAACCAGGAAGTCCATAGAGACCCTCACATGAAATCATGGATTAAATGATCAAGAGGTACCAGCTGCGGGTTATAACCCTGATCCCAGTTGGAAGGGTCACCTGGACTGAAAGCTGAATATTGATCTGCATCTGCGTAGGAGAACTTGCTGAGAGGGGTCCTAGCAAGTTAGGAAAGTGCCACTGAATGATCCTGTTGTGCCTCTCCTCCAGGAGATTGCTGCAGCGTGTAGATATACTCAGGGCTAATTGAGCAGTACTTTATCCCTCAAGCTGCCTCAGGATTTCTCTAAGACTCCTCACTCAGTGCGCAGATTTAATATCTTTACTTCCTAAAATACCTTACCAATGAATAATCCCACTGCAGTCTTTGAGCTCACGTGTGGGTTAACATGCTCCATGACACAAGTGACTATGCCAGAATTTGGCTCTGTGTAAGCAAATACAACAAAATGCCAAATAAGAAATCATCAAATGATAAAAGGAGGAGCCACTTACATGACCCAGGTTGGTGCTTTTTCTAACAAGACTTGGGCACAGAGCAGGGTGCTCTCTTCTTAGCTAGCAGCTGCCCTGTGGCTTTGAATAATAGACTTTGCTTATTTCCTTCATCTTTAGGGTAAGGATAAGAACACTGTCTACATCACAAGGTGTTGTGAAGGTTAATGGATTAATCCTGAATGCAGGAAGCATGAAGGCACTGCGGGGACTCTCACTGGCTTTCATACACTCTAGATCAGACTCTTAGATCTGGAAGTTTGGTTTTGTGCTGCATGTCATAAAAGGGTCCGTACAGAAAGCACACTCTGGGTAAGGCTGAAACAGCTCAGGGTGAGAAGGAGCATCCCTGAAGTATCCTGAAGTCTTTTGCATAGCCTTATCCAGAATGCTTATGGATTGCTCTGTATCCAAAATCCTTGCTAAGGTACATATCTCTGATTTAACCTACCACAGCATTTCCCTTGCCTGAGACCTGCAAAGACAATCAACTGTTTCTTACCTTGATTTTATGCTGATTCGCATTTACACTATGAGATGGCATCAAGGGCCAGAGCAGAGGCAGAACAGTTCCTTCTGTATTCTCCTTACTGGACTAATATATAATCCTGAGTTGTTGGGATGCTTTCCAAATCTCACAATTATGCAGATTTAATGCATTCAAAGAGGCAAAAGTTTTGGGGGAGAAGAAACTAAAATTTAACACACAGAGGTTTCAAGTATTTTCCACATTAGAGGCATTTTCCGTATATACATGAGGCCACATTCACACTGCCCACCCATCTGCATTAGCACACACCCCAGCCACTTCCCTCCATCGGCAAACCTTCAGTATGTCCATCTGAAATCATCATTGCTCTTTTGACAGTAGTCATTGCTGTATTCACAACACGAAGATTAAGCATACATAGTAGTATCAGCATAGGAGTATAAGCATGGCCCAGAGAATCTGAAAGAATATGTTATTAAATTGAATGATCTATGCATGTAGAGGGTTAAATAACAGTTTTATATAATTATGGAACTATTTCAAGAGCTCTCATGAGACGAGATTACTAAAAATTAGCCAGTCTTCTAAGTCAGAGATACATAATACTTGGTTCACATGCTGCTTGTGAAAGACCTTCCAGAAGCCTTCAACCTCCATCAACAGTCAAAACGAATGTTTCTTCTGTTGTCTTGATTAAAGCTTTCCAGTTGTTTCCGCTGCGATTCTGAAAGGACCCATCTTTGCATCCCCAGCTCTGCCAAGGCAGGCAGCTTTGTCAGTGCTGCTAACAACTCACTGAACCATGTCCCACAGTCTCGGCAGGACAATGGGCGAAGACTGACATCCAGCTCTGAGAGTTCTTTGAATACTGCTAAGCCTTGACAGAAAACCACCCACCCTTCGTCAGAGATGTTGTTATTATAACTCAAATCCAGCTTCCGTAATCTGGCTAGATGGCCGTCCTGAGTCAGTAACACTGCAAGAAATGACAGACACAAACACAACTAATACATCCTGGCAATTGCTTTAAAAGCTTTTTAAATAATACCATATTATTTAAGGCCTTTCAGCAGTCAAAGAGCAAGATTCAATTCCTCAGCAACATAAAATCACTTGCTATTGATCTCAGAAAGATTGTTTTATCACAGCTGAAGGAGTTTACATTTAAAATGCAGGCAATTCAAAAGGAACAGAAGTACGCAGTTAAAATTGTACGGCAACCTGAAAAGCTTTGAGTCAGTTGGAAGGAGGTTATATCAAGTGCCAGTTGAAATAGGCAGACAGGCTTTACAGGGAGATTTAGAAAGAGGAAAGCAAAACTAGATGAGGTTGCGTGATTACAACAGCCACCTCTCACTGTGGGAGGGTAATGGGCCTAATATGATCCTTAATGTATGATTGGCAAAAGAAACACCCATCAAGGGTGATTTTTGTAAAGTCAAAAATATTCAGGCTTCGTCTCACCAGCCTTCAGATTACAGGGCCTTAATAGCTGTGACACAGCTACTGCCAATCTCAGACACTCAAAACCCATGAGTCAGGCCCACAGAATCACAAGGATGATTATAAAATAAACAGGTTTTTAAAAGGATCCTAGAATTTATTCCTTCATTGGGTTCCTATTTTCCAGTATTTCTCAGCAGCTGCTAAGAGGTGGGCTAAAATATTTCTGTTTTAATTCTCCCATAAGAGTTTGACTCCAGAAACACACCGAATGGACTGAGAGCTGGTAGTGCCTGTATTACTGGCTGTCAGCACGTACATTTCCCATAAATTACTGAACCCAAAACCAGCAACCGAGCAAAATAAAACTCCTCAGAGGCAGCTTTAAATATCTGATATAAAAAACAGACGTAAAACCTACATTTTTCTAAGTGCTGTCTTTTTGTATTAATAGATAAAACTCTGCTAAAATGATTCTTTGCATTTTTATGCTTTTCAGCTTTTGCATTGTGCATGTACAGGACACACAGTCTTCAGCAAAATGAAAACCCTTTCTGGGAAAAATACTGCTGTATTTTCCATCTTTTCATTTGATTTATGCAAAAACGTGCTCAGCCCATGGAACAAGTCCCTTCTGAATTGTGGTCTAAATGCCCTGGCTCCTTGACTGCTAGTAAATACCATGTTATACGTACTTAGAAGTGCCAAATCTTCAGCCACCAAGTTACAGCTGCTCAGTCTTAACACTTGAATCTCCGTTGCAAGCTTTAGTGCTCCCAAAAGCAGCTTTAGGTTCCCACCAACGCACTTATTCCAAGAAAGGTCTAATATCTCCAGTTCAGGAAGGTGAAGGGCAGCCTCAGCTGAAAAGATTAAGACCAGCAACTTCTGCTTACTAAGAGAAAACAACATGGCCTCAATAGACACCTCACCGGCAATTCACCTGTAAATAGGCTCCTAACAGGCTGCCTACTTGTGCTTAGAATTACTTATTTTATCCCAATAAAAGTCTGACAAAAAATATCTCCTGTGCTCTTTAAAGAATATAGGAAGGGCCTGCCTATAGAACCTTTAAGGACTCTGTGGAAGGGTTTCTTGTCTTTCTGTTTATGTTATTGGCTTAACCTTGTCCCACTGAAGTCAATTTAATGTAACAGCTTGTTTTTAAACCATTTTATATCAATTTAAAGACAGCAATTTTTTGCTGTGAACTCACCATGCAAGGTGAAATGCTCTGTATCTTTTGACAACACCGATTTCCATGATGTCACTCTTACATAAATGTAGTGATATAAATATAGTACTGTGCCTGCAGGGACTTCAGACCAGTTTAGCTTGCTACTGCTTCTGCTGAAGGCAGTCAAGTTTTACTATAGGTTTCAATGTCACTAGTAAATAATACAAAATATATTATAAGTGCACAATACACAGTAACTAACAGATCCCTCTGTACTTAGATTTCATGTGCCATATGGAACGCCTATCAAAGGGACAGTGTAGCCGCTAATCCACCGAGATTTGCAATAAGCAGGCAAAAGAGGTTGAGTTTACATATCCTGTGTTAGATTGGACTTTTCTTCATGGCTGTGCAATATCTAGTCCGCTACTGCAGTCATTTCCTCAGTTCCTCCATTGCTCCATGCTTAACTCTACTGAAACTTTCACCTGCAGCGAGGTGAAAAACATTCAGCGAAAACTTTACCCCACTAAACTGCAAATGCAGTGTTACAACCAAACTGTAATTACAGCATAATATGAAATCATGTTTTGATTTCTCTTCCAGAATTAGGGAGTATTCGAAAGCTCACTATCAGACAAAGGACTAAAAGGACTTTATCCAGTCAGGTATATTAGGGGAAGACATACAATGGTCTTCCCTTGCAACTAGGTCCCCATGAAGCACTGGTTTCATTACAGGCTTTTTCACTCAGGACCTGTGGTATAATGTAACCATGATCTCTGGAGTTCAGCCAAAGGAGAATGAAGTGCTTTGTTCCACAAGGATACACAGAGAATAGACACACTTTAAAAAAAAAAAAACATTCCTACCTAGTGATGAAAATGACTCTTCGCCTAAACCACAATTGCTGATGGCCACAGATTTCAACTTCGGTAAAAACCTGAGCCTGCCCAGAAGAGGATCAGATGAGACTCCTACATTTTTATTTGAGGATAAATTCAGCTCTTGAAGACTGGAGAGTAAAGGTATCACCTGGGCTATGAAAACATGAAATATTTATTAGACAGTCACCGATCCAGAACAAATATATAGTTGTATATTTGCCTGACATCATTTCTTTTCTTTATAAATCAATCCAAAAGTCAAGGCCAAGTTTTGACACTCAAATTTATGGTGAGTAATGTTTTACTCCATAAATAGCCTTGTCATTTTCAGTAGGAATGTTTAAGAAATTAAGTATTACATACTGTGTGGAATGTTGTCAGAACACAGCTTCCTGTTGAAATTTTCTAGGTGAAGTAGGGAATTTAACATTAAATGAGATGCGGGTTATTTCCAAATGTCTGCACTGCTAACTGAAACTCCTTCATATTAATGTGATTATTCTCTATTGGTCAAGAAATTAAAAACAAATCATGATTGCTATTACTAACAGTTAATATTTCCCAATGCGTCAGCAGCAGCTTTTCAAATTATTTTCTTTATCACGGAAAACAACATGTGGGCAATATAGGATTTTTTGTTGTTGTTGTTTTAAAGAGTAAAAACCAATATCAAAAATTATGATAATGCACACAGAAGAATAAACTGTCTCACTGATTGAATAGGAAATGTCTTTTTCTTCCTAATAGTATTTATGAGTTGGATCAATTCAAACTAGAGACTATAGTCCTCAGCTTTTCTATAAAACAGAGAGCAGCAATGCAAGATCTCCTAACATCACTCTCTACTTGACTTAAAGTTCACTAAGGGAGTTTTAGGCAGTTACATTTACATGCACATATGCACCTTGGATCCATGCCAATTTATACCAGTGGGGGAACTGGCTCTGGATGTTTCCAAAATTACTGATTATCAAAAAAAGCAGTGCTTGGTGGCAGTTCCTACTTTCACATCATGGGTCTGAATCATGGAAGATTCAGGTCCTTAGTTCCACATGGGATCAGACACCATGAGATTTCCTTAGATACAGCAAAAAAACATTCCACATTGATCAAGAAAGCTATTCTCCACACTGCACTTCCAGAACGGCCTAATGAAAATGTACTGAGATCTGCTAGACTAGGTGAGGCAGAATCTCTTACGCCTTTGAGATATTTTCAGAAGTCAAAACCTGCATACTTAATGGATTTCCTCAACATGTCCTTACACAAAACGGTCATGTCCTCTTCTGTTATACAGCACTGGTGGAGATCAAGGACTTCGAGGTTTTTCAAGCTGGCCAAATGAGCTGTTGAGTCTTTAAAGCCACCACCAATCTCTTTGTTACATGATATGTCTAATTTTCTTAGCTCAGCAAGGTGCTGTAAAGCACTGTCTGAAATGGAAAAGGGAGCATGCTGGTCACCAGCTGCTACAATAGCACAGGTCACGGCTTTAGCGTTTATTTACTTTAACGTCAAAGTTTGCACAAGGTATTGCAGGCAAAGCTCTTAGACTAAGCTTCAGCGTATAATCACAGCAGACATACAGTAGTATCGCAAAGCTTCCCCATCTATGCAACACCATTCTTCTCTAAAAGAGCAGGTGAAGGTGAGGCCAGCTCCTCCTGCAGACCCATTCAATCCTCAGTGTTTTGCTGAAATTACTACTGGATGTGCTAATTAGTGCAATTAATTAATTGTCTTATGGATAAGACCTCTACTAGG